>NW_015164250.1:4484-22354 GCF_001447785.1 Gekko japonicus
TCACTCCGTCATGCGGCACACTCGGGTCTCGAACTGCTGAACTACCGACCTTCCACAGCCTGCAGTTCAGCATCTTAACCAGTTGAGCCACCACAGCTACTGACAGATCTGTCCTCTATGCTTGTTCTTAGCCTCCTTTCGTGTAAGTGATTAACCCCCTCATCCTTTCAGAAGACCACAGGAATCAGCCCTTACAGTTTTGGTACGGTAGAAAAGAGCAAGAGTCCAGTAGCACCTTAAAGACTAACAAAATTTCTGGCAAGGTATGAGCTTTTGCGAGTCACTACTCACTTCTTCAGAGGTTTGGGCACTCACATTGTGCATAAGGGGCATTCACCCTGCCTCACTTCTGCAGTCCTCCCAATGCGTGCAGGCGTCATTTTGTTCGACTGGGGCAACAAGCGGATTTTCCAGCTTCGATATGTGCGACTGGAAACCCAGATTTCTTGTGAGTATTCATGCCCACCGAAGCTGGAAAATATGCATGTTGCGTCTCACCAGACAGTGACGCCATATATTAGGAGGATCCCAGGTACCACTATTTCCCCTCAGATGTGGCTCGAGTGCCAAAACTGTAACAACTGAAATCAATCACATTTTTATCCTGCCCTTCCTTTAAAGATCTGAGGCAGAAGATATGCCATTTCCTTTTTACTTCAGAAGGGAAGCTGTGTTACTTCAGAAGGGAAGCCAGAGTTACTGGTCCAAGATCATCCAGAGAGCTTAGTTTATGACTGGAGGGTCAAACCCAGGTCTCTTTGGTCCTAGATGCTTAACCACCACACCACTTCACCCTAGCTTAATACAACACGGTTCAAACAGGAGTTCAAAGTGGTGCAGAGTTAGAATAGGATGTGGAATGGCATCATAGCCCGATCTGGTCAGATCTGGGAAACTAAGCAGGGTTAGTACTCGGATGGGGGATCACCAAAGAAGGCCCTGCAGAGGAAGGCAATGGCAAACCTCTCACCTGCCTTAAAAGCCCCTTGTTAGTGTCGCCATAAGTTGGTTGTAACTTGGCAGCACATTCACAGAGTTAGGATACTGAATTAGCAGCTTCCCCCCATCCTAACCTATGTCACAGGGAGAGTTACGAAGAGAAAATGGAAGAGGGGAAAATGATGTACGGCTCCCAGCACTCCTGGGAGGAAGAATGGGCTAAAAGGTAATCAGTAATTGAAGACTGTCTCACATCTTAGCTCAGCAACCTTCAACAGCCATGTAAATAAAGCTGACTAATAATATCACCGTACTGCAGATGGGGGTGGGGGGACTGAATCTGAGACAGTTTGCCCAAAGTTATCTATTAAGTTTGTGGCTGAAGTAAGGTTTGACAACAATTGATTGGCACAGTAATGAGATAATACGGAGAACAAGAAACAGCTGTTATGATTATTGAAAATCTTCTTTGATAATTGTGAGACGTCACCAGAGGATATGAACTATTGAGAGATAGTTTTTGTCCCACATCTTTGTTCAGAAGAAGATCTTCCTTCGAAACGGCAAGACATTCCGGAGATCACCGTCAATATATTTTTCTATGATTATGTATATTATTTTTGTTCACTTTTCTATGATTCTTTAAAGACATATATTAAGCGTCACTTTTTCACAGCTTTTCTTGTTCTCCGTATGAAGTAAGGTTTGAACCAGGGGCTCTCAGGCAGAGGTTCGCTATACCTGGTTACAATATAACACAGTACAGAACACCAGAGCTACCCCCAGCAATCTGCTTCTCACCTGTTTATTTTGCTTGGAGATCCCCAACACATAAAAGGCTGCTGTGCAGGCTGCAGGGGCAATTTCTAAGTCCGCGTAATGGATCCACTGCTGTACCAAAGCACTTGCCTTTGGGCCTTGCCCTCTCAGGTTATCTGGGGACAGCAGATAAGAAACGGCTGCTGGGCCAGACACGCAGACCCCCGCCTGGGTTTCCAGAGCTGGGAGTTTTGGCAGAGAGAAGGAAGGGTTCCCCGGCTCTCTGTCAGGAGGCAATTCGACCACCTTGGGCTCCTGTCGGCCATAACGAGCTGCAACGAGTACACGGAGATTCTGGAAGTTATCCGGATGCGGGGAAAGATAGAGAGTGGGCATGGTGAGGAGGCAGCGTGACCTGAAAAGGAACGAATGAAAGAACTGCTCTGTGAACGTCCTGAACCGTGCTGTTTGTGAGGGCTTGAAGAAACACCACTATATTAATACAGTTCTCACGTATCAACACCTCTCCATGTGGCAACAGCTGCCACATGGATTGAGTCTGAGTAGCCTTCGCTGGCTCTAAACCTCTGTGCCTTTAGGAGACACCCCCTGGAATACTGAAGCACACACCCCCTGAAAGGGGAGGGTCATCCCAGCTGGTAGCTCCCACATGTATATTGTTGCCGAAATTGTTGTACAATTATAAAAGCCTGGGAAAGGGCCAGGTTGAAGGGGGTCACATGCAACGACCCAATGAGGACAGTTTCAGCTCAGCAGTGACCCCACTGCCCAAAGCACTACCAGGGAGGGGGAGGTAAAGGTAAAGGTTCCCTTGCTCGAAAGCCAGTCGAATCCGACTCTAGGGTTGCGGTGCTCATCTCCATTTCAAAGCCGAAGAGCCAGCGCTGTCCGAATATGTTTCCGTGGTCATGTGGCGGGGATGACTAAACACCAAGGCGCACAGAACCCTGTTACCTTCCCACCGAAGTGGTACCTATTTATCTACTTGCAATGTCTTGCTTTCGAACTGCTAGGTTGGCAGGAGCTGGAACTAGAGACGGGAGCTCACTCCGTCATGCGGCACACTCGGGTCTCGAGCTGCTGAACTACCGACCTTCCACAGCCTGCAGTTCAGCGTCTTAACCACTTGAGCCACCGCAGCTCCTAGGGAGGGGGAAGGGATTGACTATTGTGAGCTGGACAGAGACAATGTTCCAGATGCAGATGAGTTCCAGGGGGGTAGCCCAGTTAGCCTATTTGCAATAAACAGCCCCCCCCAAAAAAAAGGTGTCCTGTTGCACCTCAAAGAGTAGGATATAAAAAATAAGGCCAAGGCCGATGGTGCAAATCAGGTAAAAATATATTTTATTACTCGGCTAAATTTCCAAGAATTCCCTACATGTTTGTTGTACTCTTTTTGAAGAACTACTACAAGACGAACAGATTCCCTCGACAAAGCCTATTGGCGAAACGTGGAGAGAATTTTGGGGGGATTTTAACTGAGTAATAAAATATATTTTTACCTGATCTGCACCATCGGCCTTGGCATTTTTTTAAAACCTCCTGTTACTGATTAAGGGGCCATCTACTCCAGATACCTGGTTTTTCTCAGTATTCACACATTCATTCATTCAGACAGACAGACAGCCCTTCCCTGCAGGCAGGGCTCAGGGAGGTTTACAACAGGATAAAAACAATAGAACATTTAGAGTAAGTTTTAAAACCATAATAAAATACCATAAAAACCAATAGATAAAAGACAGTCTGTTCCAAGATGGCAAAAATTTCAGGGGGGGAAATGCAGCTTCCCCGTAGCCTCCTAAGGGGATAGGGGAAGAAGAAGAAGAGATTGGATTTATACCCCGCCCTTCACTACCCAAAGGTGTCTCAGAGCGGCTTACAAACTCCTTTCCCTTCCCCTCCCCACAACAGACACCACAACAGGTAGGTGGGGCTGAGAGAGCTCTGACAGAAACTGCTCTTTTTCGAGAACAGCTCTTATCAGAGCTACGGTTTGCCCAAGGTCATCCAGCCAGATACAAGTGGAGGAGTGGGGAATCAAACCCGGTTCTCCCAGATTAGAGTCCACGCACTTAACCACAACACCAAACTGGGGAGATGCGGGGAGGTGAGAGAGTGCCAGTTCAGTCGCTGTACTCAACCAAAAGCCTGGGCGAACATCTCTGCCTTTCAAGCCCTGCTGAAAGGTAATAGATCCCACAGGGCACGGATGTTCTCTGGCAGAGAGTTCCACCAGGTGGGGGCCAGCATTGAAAAAGCCCTGGCCCTGTTTGAGGACAGCCAGATCTCTCTCGGGCCAGGGACCACCAGGAGATTTTTACTGCCAGAGCATAATGCTCTTCCAGGGGCATACTGAGAGAGGTGGTCCTGAAGGTATGTATGTCCCTGACTGCTAAGGGCCTTACAGGTCAAGACCAGCACCTTGATCTAGTGCTCCACTGGTAGCCAGTGCAGTTAACGGGGCCCCGGTTGGATGTGCACTGTCCGAGGGGTCCCAGTGCCGCATTCTGGACCAGTTGGAGGTTTCCGGGTCAACCTCAGGACAGGCCCACATAGAACGAGTTACAGTAGTGCATCCTGGAGGTGATCGTTGCATGGATTACCGTGGCTAGGTCAGGGTGAGACAAGTAGGGAGCCAGTTGCCAAACCTGGCACTGTTGGAAAAACACCACCCTGGCAACCTTCACAACCTAGTCAGATTCTCCTAGGAAGCCCAGAAGCAAGGTAGGAAGAAACAGATTCCCCCACATCCATCAGCTGCCAGTATTCAAAGGATTTTGTTTTTTGGAACATAGAGGCTCCATTTCACTATCATGATTGATATCTGTCAGTAGACTTATCCTCAATGAATCTGTCTACCTCTTTTTTTTTTAAGATACTTAAACTTGTAGCTATCGACACATCCGCTAACAGCGATTTCCATAAATTTGTTACTCACAACCTGAATCGACTGCTCACCACTTTCATTGCAAGACCCTCAGTTTTAGCATCACAACAGACGGAGAAAAATTCTCTGTTCACTTTCCTCCACACCACGCACTGTTTTTACACCACTCAGGAGGAAGCCAGTGACTCATGAACTCTGTAATCCCTGCCTTTTAGGTCAGAGCAGGCTCCACGCAGCCCTAGAGTATGTAAAGGTGTCGTTTAAATGATAAAGAAGAAAAAAGGGGGAAAAACTAAACCTAAACCTAGAATTCAGAACCTCAAAAGGTTAGTCAGGAATAGAAAAGGGCCAACTCTAAAACTCTAATCATAAAATATACAAAAATATATATGTGTGTGTTTATTCAAGATAAATTAAAATAACAAACAAGAGCCCATTCATACCTCATATAAAACTATAAAAACATACAAGGGCTAATAAGATAGACCTAATAAGATAGACCTAACGCGTTTCGGCCTTTACAGGCCTTCCTCAGAGGTCTAATACATACAGAACATATTGGCTGATGTGCAAAAATACATACACTTCTACATATACAAAATATGGAATAAAGACCAGAAATCAATTGTTCCAAAGTTTAACCACTGGGCAAGGAAAAGAAATACAGAAATACAAATGAAGCCTCCAGTGAAATCACATGTCCAGTGGTACTTCTCTCTGGTCAACTGTATATTCATCTAAGGTTGTACAGCCAAATGTTCCAAATAAAATGTTCCTTAGGTTAAAAGCCTATTTTCTCCCCTCAGCCCACCACCATACAGACATACACATATATGATTGAATACAGGGGTCTTGTTGTAGAAAAAGAGCTGCCGGAGCTCATTAGCATAACTCATTAGCATAACTTATTTGCATATGCCACGCCCCCTGACATCACCGGAAGTGTGTCAGAAGGCCCGGCTACTTACCCTCCTGCTTCATCCTCATTCCCAAACGGAATGAGGATCGAAGCAGAGGGCGGGGTAAAGAAGGGGGCGGGGCTTCACCACGTGACCGCCCCGCCCCCTAGAGGTTCTCTTCCGGAGCTCCGTACCTGAGAGCTCCCCCCCGACTAGAGCCCTGATTGAATATGAAAGTGCTTCCTTGCCTCCCTGGAGCCTTTATGCCCTGCCGTACTGGGGAAAACATGTTTTATTTGAAAATGATGCAGGAGTCTCACCCTCCTGCCCCCTCGCCTGCCCTACAACTTCAGACCCCCGCTCCCTATTCTAGCAAAGCCAGAACTCCTCCCCCTTTCATCAGATGTTCCCTTCTCTAAAGTATTATTACTGCTGCGCCCCACCCAGAAAACCCAGGAGGCCTGGCTCTTAGATCTAGATATCCCAGCTCCCCCCCAGGCACCAGAATGGGAGAAGGTTCTAAAAATAGAAGATGAGAAGGAGATTATTCAAAGCACACCGATACTACCAGATTTTAAATGCCATGCACTGACACTTGCATACAGGGGTGCTTTAAAGATCTCCTCTGTAAAATCTTCTGACAGTTTGAAGAAGAAAGGTGAACACACCCCTTCCCCCCTCCTTAATCATCACTCCCATGTCGGGGGTGTATGTGGCTAACAGCACCCAGAAATCATCCCTTTAACCCAGACATGAAATCTCAGCCGGCTGTCACCTAGGGATGCCAAGCCTCCAGGTGGGAGCTGGGGATCCCCCAGAATTGCAGCTCATCTCCAGACTAGAGGTCACTTCCCCTGAAGAAAACGGATGCTCTGGAAGACGGACTCTATCAGCATTGTACTCTACTGAGGTCCCTCCCCGTCCTCAAACCCTACCCTCTCCAGGCTCCTTCCCACATCTCCAGGACTTTCCCAACCTGGAGCTAACAACCCTATGCCACCCACTCCATCCCACCGGTGGCCAGGAGGGTCCCGGCAACCCTACAGCGTCACCCCAAATCAGCCTGCAGTTTACCAAGGGGGGGAAGTGAAGAACCAATCGTTTAAAGTTGGAGGCTGCTGTTTTATTGAACAGTCACAAAGAAGAAGAAATCGAGTGGATTCAAGTCTGGGGGGCTGCTGGTGGGTGGAAATCGGGGGGAGGGGCTTCATGGAAGATACAAGCTGGATAGTGTCGAGTTAAGAGGCAATGGTGGGGACTGGGGATCTAGGATGCTGGTTCCTGGGGAAAGAATAGGGAGCTTCGCCAGTGGAACCCGGAAAACGACTAGAAGCTGGGGAGTGACTGGAACACGAAATCAAGAATCCTGGGTTCCCTGGAAGGAAATGGAGACCCTGTGGACTTGGGGACAGGAGATCAGGAGCCAGGACTCCTAGGTCCTCTGGAAGAAAAAGGGGATAACCAGATTGGAAGAAAAACCGAGAAACGGGGGATTGCCCGGAAAGCAGAGAAGATTTCATGGGTGTGGGGACTGGGCTAGAGCCTAGGAGCCAGGAGTCCCGGTTTGGGGGGGAGAGGGGGCGGGTCCCCCCTTACCTGCACCGCCAGCCGGTAGCAGCTCTTCCCACACGTGCTACTTTCCCTTTGCAGAAGGACCCCGCCTGTAGGCGTCTACTGCATCGCCTGCATCACCGTCTGCAGTCGGCAAAGCCTGAACGCCGCTGAGCCATCCGGCTGTGGTTTATGCGCATTTCCTGAAAGAAAGGCAGTTCTGCGCATAGGAGAATCAAGAGTCCTGACCCCTCCCCTTTTTAACTCCGCTCCACTGCTTCCTCTCCTTTATGATTTTATGGACAGTAATAACGAGGAATAAAAGTTTCTAGGCACATCTGCTGAACGCTTCCCCCCCCCCATTACCCTGCAACTTGCAGATAGATTTAGGTGGGTAGCCCTGTTGGTCTGAAGCAACAGAACAAAGTTTGAGCCCAGTGGCACCTTTAAGACCAACAAAGTGTACTTCTCTGGGTATAAGCTTTCGTGTGCATGCACACTCCTTCAGATCTCTTGCAGTTTGCTCGCTCTGAGTTTGAGCCCCAGTGTCAGGGGCTTCAGCGGCAAAAGGGAATCTGACCCCTTTGCTCTCAGATCCTAGTCTGACGCTCCTAGTGCGCTGCACTCAACTCAGCTGCTGTTTTATGTGCTCATCATCTTTCATGTGCTGAAAACGATCGTGCGAAGGGAGCCCGTAGTACCTCATTAGCACCGCCTCTGCGTTGCGATCCATCCAGTGGCTACAGAATTTGGACAGCTCTAAAAACTGGAGGAGCTCAGCAGGACGGACGAACCAGCTACAGGCATCCTGAGGAGGAAGGAAGGAAGATAAAAGGTGATCGAGTACCAAGCTTTATTTCTATCTCTAGACCACACTCTCTGTCAATGTATATATCTAATTCTTCTTAAAAGATAAGTTAGTGGCCATCGCTACATCCTATATTGCACATCTTCAAAAAAAAGTGTGTTGCTAAAAAAGAGATAGCTTTTAGGGGGGAAATAGTCTCGTCTGTGACAAGACATTTAATTGCGGGGAAATTGCGGAGTAAGAAACCTGTTTTTTTTAAGGATTCACCCCCAAATATAAAAGGGGGAAATGTATTTGGTGACTATCTTATAATCTCTTTGTAGTATGATAAAGTAATAGGACATTTTTAGAAAGGCAATCCCTATGCCAACCCTGAACTGACTGCGGTGGGACCTCACCCATTCATAGAGGCAGAAGGAAAGTAGAGCGACAGGCCTCCTAGACTTTCTTCTGCGGCATTGGCCTGTCCTCGCTACGGCCGCTCTATCACTTGAACATCTCTTTGGTCGAGCTACCCTTGGCACTTTGCGGCTACGGTGGGGAACGAGTTCGAGTTTGGACCGGAAGTGCCGATAGAGGCGCTTGCCTGTCACTCTAGCATTTTTTCGATCTATGGACATAGCGTTCTTAGGCTATTATAGAGCGCGCAGGAAAAACTGATTGGAGAAGTGGCGGTGGCCAGAAAAAGAGGCTTACGAAGAGGGGATGACGAGTGCCCCCTAGCGATGGCAAGGACTCCTTGCACGTCAGATGTCTTGCTCCTCCTCAACGGGAGCGAAGAAAGTGGAGCGGATCCCTGCCCAACTGAGCAACGTGTGTTCTCTCTCCTTGTACCCACTTTGTATTCTCTCTATTGCCGCTCCAGCCAGGCCACAGTGTTTGCATTTCCGAAACGCTGGGTGGAAGACCTTCGCAGTGTGAGGGAGGGATTCTGGTGAGTAGACAGGGCAGGGAAAGGCATCGAGGCAGATGGGGAATAGATCACGGAGCAGGGATGGCAGGAGACCCAGAAATCAGCAGGAAGGGGATCGGGAAAGCCAAGTTGCAGAGGATGGCGCAGGGCATCTGCCGCTCTTAAATGCGGGGCTTTGGATGATAAAGCACACCTTAACGTTGCGCAACTGCACTGCCCTAGTCCTCCCGTATAACTCTTAGGTTGATTCTACATTGGCTTTTCCCTCTGTTGTTTTGCGGAACCCACACTGGAACAGAAATTCCCCTCTGCATTGCATGCGGCTGTCACTTCCTTTGGTCATCGGATTTTATGGCAGCCTCTACACTCCATGGGGCTGCGGTGGCTCAAGTGGTTAAGACGCTGAACTGCAGGCTGTGGAAGGTCGGTAGTTCAGCAGTTCGAGACCCGAGTGTGCCGCATGACGGAGTGAGCTCCCGTCTCTAGTTCCAGCTCCTGCCAACCTAGCAGTTCGAAAGCAAGAAATTGCAAGTAGATATAGGTACCACTTCGGTGGGAAGGTAACAGCGTTCCGTGCGCCTTGGTGTTTAGTCATGCCGGCCACATGACCACGGAAGCGTCTTCGGACAGCGCTGGTTCTTCGGCTTTGAAACGGAGATGAGCACCGCAACCTTAGAGTCGGATTCGACTGGCTTTACCTACACTCCATGCTGCTTTCGATTTCTTTGATCATTGGATTTTTATGGTACCTTCTGCATAGATTTATGGCCGTTTTATGGCCATTCAGGGGTGACTTTGCAGTCAGTACGATGTGGCCCCGAGGTATCTGAATGTGGTTTTGAGCTGCAGTTTTTCCTCCCGGTTGAGAAAATGCAGAGTGAATGCTAGATGCAGAATTGCCCTTACAGAAACTGTGTTCTTCTGTGCCTCTGGTCCTATTCTTTCCCTTTGCTTCTGATTACCATCACTGCTACATCATCTTTCAGAACTTGCCAAATTTTACAGAAAGGATACTAACACTTCACACACACACACAAGCAGGGTCCAGATGGTCAGCCGTGTTGGTCTGAAGCAGTAGAACAAATGTAGGGTCCGAGTGGCACCTTTAAGACCAACAAAGCTTTATTCAAGGTATGAGCTTTCCTGTGCATGCACGCTTCTTCAGATACAGCGAAACAAAACTTCTTCAACCATTTTATAGCCAGAGAATGAACAGCAAATCAACATGTAACATTCTGATGTTCAAGATATGCAAAGTGACACTAAATAACAAGTTAAGGTTATAAGGTCAACAGTTGTAAAGCAATAAATAAGTCAAACGAGCAGATGAATGTCTAAAGGTGCCTTTTCTAATTGTGGGAAGTGACTGGGAATCTTCATTTTTCTCCTCTCAGGCGCAGTGGGCACTTGACCCTACATCCCCTTCAAACAACCCAATATCCCTTGCATTACATTCAGTGTTATAATATACTATTCTGCACAAGAAATACACTAAAATACAGATAATTTATAGTCCTTTTTGCTGAGAATACATATGTGAGGAGGACTGAATGAGTTAGCATATGTCTGGGGTGGCCAAACTTGCTTAACGTAAGAGCCACATAGAATAAATGTCAGATGTTTGAGAGCCGCAAAACATGCACAAATATTACACATTTTTACTGGGAAATATGCTAATTTGCTTTTTATTAACATTGAATTAGACTGCCAAAAATAATAACAAAACCGGTAAAACCAGATATTGATAATGGTATTTATTTGTCCATTGATATTTGTTTGCTAATGATATTTAGCTTCCCCAGCCGCCCTGCCGGGAGCCGCACAATATGTGTGAAAGAGACGCATGTGGCTCCCGAGCCACAGTTTGGCCAACCCTGGCATATGTAATGCGATAAAAATCCTATATCCCTGTTGAGTCCAGGGGAGGTTTTTGTTCCAAGTGTTGTAATAACTTTGTAATTCAGCAGTTTCCCTTTCCATTCTGTTCCTGAAGTTCCTTTGTAATAAAACAGCTACTTTGAAGTCAACCATGGGCACAACGGTGCTTGCAGGTGGGTTGCCTGGTGCTCGTTTGCCTGTTTCCTGCCCTGTTGGTTGGCCCTCCAGGAGCAGCGGGTTGGCCATTGTATGAAACAGGATGCTGGACAAGATGGACTACAGGTTTGGTCCAGCAGGGCTCTTCTTGAGAAAGCAAAAGGCTTCAGAGAGGATGGGATTGGGTGGTGGTGGTGAAAATTCAAATCACAAGTCAGGGGACAGTCATGGTAGGTGCTGTTTTTGGAACGGGGCACTGGGAGGTTTTGGTGAAGGAGTGAAAACCAAAGCTGTGTCTTGTGGCTTCAATGCAGTTCTTAAGCCTCCATTATAGCTAATTTGGCAATGGTCTTTTTTTCAGGAAGAACCCCACCACCACCAGGAATATCCCATTACGCCTGTGAAATTCACACACATCTCCTTGTATCTGCAGTTCATGCAAAGCTGTCCTTCAGCCCCACTTCGCTTTTTCTCTGAGACAGCAAAATGGCTGCAGGTGAAGGGGACGTGTCCAGCAGCCTGCCTCACCTGGTCCAAGTGATGCTAAAGAAGAGGTTGAAAATAGAAGAGCTGGAACCCACTAGCTCTGAGCCAAGGAAGGGAGCAGAAAACAATGATTGTACTATCCCAGGGGACAGCAAAGGAGATCTTTGGGGAAGAACCATATCGGAAGATATTAAACAGGAACCTCAGAAGTGGTTGCAACAGTGCTGGGAAGCTCAGCTGGAGGAGTTCCTGAAGAGAGTGGAGTCCTCCCAGGTGGTGTGGAAACGCTTCAGAGGGGCAGCCAACCTCAGCCCTGAGGGGTTGTCTCCAATCCTGCCAGGCCTCAGCAGAGAAGCCCAAGAAACCAACAGTCAACTTCAACTGTCAGATGACATTGAGGCAAACGGCAGAGGAGTGAAAGAGGAGGAGCCGGATAATGAGACCGCCATCTTGGATGCCGAGCGGCAGGACTTCCGGCACTTCCGCTACCAGGACGCTGAGGGGCCTCAGGGGATTTGCCAGCAGCTGCGGCAGCTCTGCCTTCGATGGCTGAAGCCGGAAAGGCACACCAAGGAGCAGATCCTGGAACTGGTGGTTCTGGAGCAGTTCCTGATCATCCTGCCTCAAGAACTCCAGGAGTGGGTCAGGGAAGGGAGACCACAGACCTGTGCCCAGGCCGTGGCCCTGGCACAGGGTTTCCTACAGAAGCAACGTGAAGTTCAGGTGAGGGAGTTTGGTTGTGGTTGTTCCAAGGGCCAGCGTTTGTTCCTCTTTTGCACATCTCATCGCTTGAAGTTATTCACTGCTCAGCAGAATGTGTGAACGACTTTCATTGGAAAGGATTATGTCTGAGATGACCCTCAAAATCCTTGTAGTGCATCCAGTCAGTGAGGAAATAAGGAGAGAATTGTAGAGACTAAAGGAAACCTTGCCCAGTAGCCAAGGCACGGTATCTGTCAGATGCATGGCCATCCATGGAGTACCATCATAGTTATGAGCATGAGCTGTGAGCCAGGAAGTTCTCAAACTGAAATCACAGCCTCTCTGTGGATTCATTGGGCAGCCATGGAGCTTCAACCAGCCCCCAGGTGCCATCTGTAATATGCGGGGTAGGCAGGCCCTCTCAAGGAAACGCAGCAGGCAAGGGGCTGGGGAATGTGGAAGCCTCTAGGCTTAAATTCTCCCCATCTAGGATTCCATAAGCATTCACGGGCTTAAGCAGTGTTAATTTCCCTGCCCCTACTTTCTTCCTTATTCACTGTCATCTGCTGTCCGCAGTCCGTGCCTCCTGAAGCATGCTCAGTCCTCCATGGTGTGTTGTGTTGTTTTTTTTTGTGGGGGAGGCTTTTTCTTTTAGGAAATTTACACTTATTTTTTTCCCTGCATATCGTCAAGTATTTAGAAACCCCTGTATTTCCTCCGGGCAGCCTCATTGTGATTGGCATTGGTCACCCATGTTAAAATAACGTTGGGCTACCTTACAGGGTTGATGTAAAGATTATGGGGCCAATGTACGTAAAAGCATTTTGCATTCTGTAAACTAGTGTTTTAAGATCTACAGTACAGTGAGTTTCCAGCCTATTTATTTATTTATTTTTAACCAAGGGATTTTCACTCCCTCCAAGGAGCTCAGAATGGCTTATATCATTCTCCTCTCCTCCATTTTGCCCTGACAACAACCCTGCGAGGTAGGTTAGGCTGAGAAATAGTGACTGGCCCAAGGTCACCCGGCAAGTTGCCTTGGCAGAGTGGGAGGTTTGAACCTGGGTTCCCAGTCTGCCTCCCCAACTGCCTACACCATGCTGGCTTTCCCAAATCAGGATATTCTTTTGCTGAATTTTACAACTGGGTCATTTCCAGGCCCATCTGGTTTATCGCCTTGAATGGGATGAAAGGTGGGGGCGAGAGGCAGACTCTAGGCCTTATAGTGTTTGTTCCCACTTCTGGTCCTGTCTCTGGTGCTCTGAACAGGATCCTTGCTGTTGTTTCAGGTACGTGGCCCAGAGGCAGAAGTTGCCCCACTGGAGGCCAAGCAGACGCCCCTCTTCAAGGACCTCAAACAGGAGAGCGACACCGAGACTCAACACAGCAGCAGCTCTGATGCCAGCTGTCTGGGTAAGGAGGACTCTTTGTGCCTTGATGATGGCGTGTTCTTGAATTCCGAGGGTCAGCTTTGACTTCAGGGTCCTACAGTTGCTGACGCCCCAAGTATAGGGGCTGTTCCTCTGATCTCTGGTGCGTGTCTGATCTCTGGTGTCTCCTCCACACCCTGCAGGGCTCTTTTTGTAGCAGGAACTCCTTTGCATATTAGGTGACACACCCCTAATGTAGCCAATCCTCCAAGAGCTTGCAGAGCTCTTCTTACAGGGGCTACTGTAAGCTCTTGGAGGATTGGCTACATTAGGGGTATGTTGCCTAATATGCAAAGGAGTTCCTGCTACAAAAAGAGCCCTAATAGCAAAAGAAAGTAGTTGCCTAATACATTTACTAATGCAGCTCCCGATGGTGAGCAGATCAACAGGAGAGAGACTGGTGAACTATGAGACAGCATGTTGCCATATAGTGTGTGGAAAAAGGAGGATGAAAGTAAAGAGAGGACTTAGGCTGCTGTACACAGAAGTGAGGAGCCATCAGTGCAATCCTGTGCTGGTTATGCCACTCGAAGCCCACTGATTTTAGCTCTGCGTGCAATGAACACATGAAGCTGCCCTCTACTGAATCAGGCCTTTTGGTCCATCAAGGTCAATATTGTCTAGTCGAACCGGCGGCAGCTCTCCAGTGTCTCAGGCAGAGGTCCTTCACATCACCTGCCACTTGATCCCTTTAACTGGCGAAGCCAGGGATTGCACCGGGACCTTCCGCATACCAAACAGATGCTCTACCAGTGAGCCACGGCCCCTAATTGCATTGAAGGTACTTACAACTACCGAGATGGAAAGGTTCTTCCTGAGGGTAAAATGCATATATACATGGCTGCAGGGAAGTCCAAAGTGGTGGCGGTGGTGGTGTTTTTTGAAAAACACTGAACATTTGTCCTGACCTGGATATCCCAGGCAAGCCCGATCTCGTCTGATCTTGGAAGCTAAGCAGGATCGACTCTGGCAAGTACTTGGATGGGAGACCTCCTTGGAAACCAGCAGTCAGGAGGTGGGAGCAGGCTTTATTCAGGCCCCCAGTAGGAGTCAGTCACCAGAGGTTGCCATGACTTCCAGGTGCACACACACGCACATATGAAAAATACCAAAAAAAAAACCCCACTGAACAGTTTATAGACACTTGATGTTTTCTTTTCTCCCCCCCTTTTTTTTTTAAAAAAAATCCCAAACGTTTTAATCTGCTTTCAGGAGAACTGTGACATTACTGGATTTCAACAAAATCCTTATTATATTACCATTTTTCTCAATCGCCTTTTCAATTTTTTATTCATAGATTACAGAATAATACATCTGAAACAACCTTTTAAAAACACAGGGCTCGCCTGTGTTTCATTTAATTAATTTTTGTTGCATTTTTGTCCTGCCCTTTGTCTAAGGAACTCTAGGTGGCATACGTCAGTCTCCCTCCCTCCGTTTTTACCTCGCAGCAGTGGGGTGGGGTGGTCTGAGAGTGACCATGTGAGGTCACACAGCGAGTTTCCATGACAGAGTGGGGAACTGAACCTGGGTCTTCCAGATCAATATTCCAACCACTACACTAAGCTGGCTGTAACTTGTGGGCAGGGCCAGATAAATAAAAATTACAGAGACTGCTGAGAGCCACAAAAGGCAGTTAAGTAAGAGAACAGCCGACCTCCCAAAATGGCTCTGCAGCCACTGACATACAGAGGAAAAAAGGCGGGAAGATGAGATTATTCAAGTTAAACAGAACATCTTTGTGGAAATAGTATTCTTTAGGGAAATCAGGTTGTTGTTAGTTTTCATTGTTATGCTGTGGAGAAAAAGCCTTCCATATTATCTGTTCCTGTTGTAGGAGATGATACAAGGCCCAGAGATCAGAATCAAAACAAAGTTGAACATTCCAAGGAATTGGAATTGCGTTGGACGCTGCGAGGAAGCGGTCAGCAAGATCTCTCCCACCGTGCTGATCAGGAAGAAGCCTCTGAATACCAGCAGGAAAGCTGCCCAGGGGAGGCAGGAGACAAAATCTTTCAGTGTGACTTTCAAGCGTGTGAAAGAATCTCACCAGGAGGGAAACAACATACGTGTTCTTTCTGTGGAAAAAGCTTTAACCAGCGATCAACTCTTACTGTGCACGAAAGGACGCACACAGGAGAGAGACCATATGAATGTCCAGACTGTGAGAGGCGGTTTAGCCATCGCTCAAACCTTTTTGCTCACAAAACAGTCCACACAGGAGGGAGACCATATAAGTGCTCTGACTGTGGGGACAGTTTTAGGCACCGGTCCCACCTCATCGCTCATAAGAGGATTCACACAGGTGAAAGGCCACACAAGTGCTCAGACTGTGGGAAAAGCTTCAACCAGAGATCGGCCCTCACCGTACATGAGCGCACCCACACAGGAGAGAAGCCATATATATGCTCCGACTGTGGGAAAAGCTTTAACCAGAGGTCAATTCTTATTGCGCATGAAAGAACCCACACAGGAGAAAGGCCGTTTAAATGCTCAGACTGCGGGAAGAGCTTCAAACAGCTCTCGGCTCTCACTGCGCATGTCCGAAGCCACACGGGGGAAAGACCATATGTGTGCTTGGACTGTGGGAAGAGCTTTACTCGCAGCTCCCTCCTCATTAAGCACAGGAGGACCCACACAGGAGAAAAACCGTATGAATGCTCAAACTGTGAGAGACGGTTCAGTCAGCGCTCTCAGCTTGTTAGTCATGAGAAAACCCACAAAGGACAGAAATCATATTGAGGCTTGGAATGGGGAGGAAGCTTGAACTACAAGCCAAACTACAAGCACATAGCTGGAGGGGAACCATGAGGAAGAAAAGGCTGATTTCCTTGGCAAGTGTGCCACACAAGATCACAGTATAGGGTAGTACCTCTCTAATGTGCAGCACACATAGACCCTGTGGCTTGGGTTGGTTTTCTTTCTAGTCTACTAAACCACAAAGCAGGCAGTTTCACGAGGCAGGGATGTGGGCCTCACTTGGTGGCACCAGAGCTAGGCCCAAAGGTCCACCTGCTGCTATCCAAACGTGCCACAGCCGTCTTCAGCATAAGCCACTATTAGTTATCTACAGGATTGGTCAGCTGTTACCCTCCAGGAGGGTGTAGTGAGAGAGCTGTCCTTTTTAAATACTGACCAATTGGGGTGAGAAACCAGGGAGAAAAACCACCCTGCAAACCAAATCAGCCATTTTAAGTATCCTTATTGCAGACAGAACAAGAGTGGGAACTAGGGAGGACAATACCTGTTGCTTAATAAGGGGAGGTGGGAACAGGTGGGCTTTCATTTCAGTTGCCAACTTTTCCTGGTTACTTGCACATTCAAGCATTAAACACTTTTTGCACTCTTCAAAACTGTACCTGGTAGTCAGCAGAACACCATGTCTGAAAATGAAGTGTCCGTGCTTAGCTGTTCTGTCCATTAGCCGTAACCAGGCCTATTTCTGTCAGTAGGAGTCATCTCAACCAGTAGCCATCCATGCATCTTGTGACAATGAGTTACTTAAGATGATTATGGAATGGTAAAGAACTGGAACCTGTTTTGCTGCATACCCATTGGCCATCAGGTTGATTTCCAACAGCTGAACAATACGCTTGGTTGAAATAATACAACTCCGTTTGAGAGTATTGAAATAGCTGTGCAGAATTTAAAAAGTGGTTTTGAGGTGACAGCCACTCAGGGCTATGCAGTAAGTCTGTGTAAGCTACTTAAATGTGGAATTAGCCAGAAGCTTGCCATTTTATTGTTTTCTTTGCTTTTATGAAGGGCCTGAACACTCAAGACTTGGCAAATATCACAGGTGGTGCTCATGTGGGCTTTTTTGTGGCATGGGTTGTTAGGAACTTATCTTAACCATATGAACAAGGCTAAATAACACAGAGTTCAAGTGAGCATCTTTTTGTGGTGACCATGAGGGCTGGAAAACAAAGCACCTATTTCTCTTATGACATGAACAGTCTAGGTTGTTGATACCTCACAAGCACCAGCAGAGCTCAGATTTAATTTTTTTAAAGGCACAAAATGAGCAACAGGATATCCCCTGCCAAGGCTACTAGCTTTTCTCATAACTGTTTCTTTGCTGCTTTTCAAATATATTTTAGAAATCGGGTAAGGAGCCATTGTTGAGAATGTCCAGCTGTTCTTTCAGTGATGAATATTTGCCAGTAACAAAGTCTTCAGTGTTGGTGGTATTCACAAATAGCACTATTCATAGCACCCACAAGCAGGGCTCTTTTGGTTAAGCGTCACAAGATTGGAAGGCAGTTTTGGGAACAATTTACTTTTTAAAGAATTCCAGTTCCCACTCCTTTATGCTGTAAATAGAGGCTTGGGCCTAGCTGGGGGGTGGGGATTGCCAATTCTCTCCTCCCTGTACTGCGTATCTCTGACACTCCTGCTTTTTGTGGGGCGTTTCTTGTCCCCTAGGAGTAATATTTCAGAG
>NW_015164250.1:22402-33125 GCF_001447785.1 Gekko japonicus
CATGCAGAAGAACCCTGAAACCTGAAGTTAAAAGGACCACAAAATAGGTGATGGGAAATACCTCTGTGAGACCCTGGAGAGCTGTAGACAATACTGACTTGGATGGACTGAGGGTCTGCTTCAGTATAAGGTAGGTTCATATGTGTGAAGGGGATAAGAAAGTGGATAGAAATCCCTTCTGACTGCAGAAATTCTCCATGAGATCTATACCATCACCAAGAATGTGAAAGTTATGATCCAAGACACCCCCATTCATAGAAAACTGTGAAAATGGAACAGCTGCGCCACCTCTTCTTTGAACAAAAGACATGAAGTCTACCTGATATAAGCCACTTTTCCTGGAAGTGAGCTCCGCTGGATAGGCCTCAACAGAATTTTGAATAGTCCTGTTTGGGGTTCCGCTCCAAATCACAAACTTTCAACAAATGCAACATTTTATTTTTATAACTTTTACACACAAGTTCTAAAGAGACCCTCTTTAAAAAAACAAAACAGCCATGTATTCTTGTAATGGTCACAAAAGATCAGAAACACAAAAATTAGTACATTTCATTCTTCATTGCCTCAGAACCACTGAAGATCCAGAATGGAGGGGAAAATCATTTTGAAGGGTAAAGAAACTGATCTTACGGCACCCTTTAATGGCCAAAAATAACAGAAATAGGATTCTTAGTCCTTAATACCCCTTGGAGAGCCCTGAGTTAGACATTGAATGGAATTATAGTTCACAGAACAGAAATAACTGGCACATGAGGGAGTTTTCAGGCTTTTTTCTGTACCTGCTGGGATATGAATAAAAGCAATATTTGTGCTGGTTAAATATGAGATAACACCAAAAATACAGACCCCCCCCCCAAAATGGAGCTCACTGGAAAAGGTCAGTGGCAAATGGACTGATCACATATTCTGATGTTTGTGAGCATAGTATAGAAAAAAAAGACTTTTTTAAAAGGGGGGGGAATTGAATATTGGCCACTCTACCCAAGAAGTCTCTCTCCTACCATTTAACAGTGTAATAAGATTGGAATGGGGAGATCTAGGAAAACAAATAGTGCTCCTAGTGCATTTTATAAAAAATAATTTTACTGCCATTTTCCAGCAATGGGTTCTACACAACTTACAGAGCCACAGGACTGAAGAATGTACAACCCTAGTTGAAGGCAAGATAGCAAATCTGATTTTTCTTGTAGGTCCAAAAAAACAGGCAAACGAGCACAACTACACACCAGTTGTGTGCATACATGCTCTTTTCCAGACTGGGACACAAAATATTGCCACATTCTCTCCAGAAGAGGCTTGCCAACACCCTCCCTCATTCTTTTCCAAGAACACACACACACACACACAGACACAATCAGGCGATGCAAAAAAGACAGGGGAGCCATCACTGCTTCTGCTGAAGAGCTTCCTTCCGCGCAGCATCCTGCAATAGTTGTGTGTCAACCTCGTCGGCCGGAAGCTGAACGTAGCGGACGACTGAGCCACGGATGAAGCAGTTCTTGACAGACAGCTGAAGGGGGTGGGGAAGAGAGCATTAGTGCCAGGAAGAAAAACTGTGGGGTTGTGATGTAGAAGCAGCTAGATTATCCTGCATCAGATGCTAGGGTAAAGTTTACAGCCAGCAGAGTGCCGGGGGTAAAGCATCAGAGTAGGATCTGGGAAATCCCTATTCTACTCTGGAAGCTTCCTGGGTGACCTTGGGCCATTCACTTTCTCTCTTGGCCTAACCTCCTACTCACAGGGTGGCTGCTATGAGAATAGAACAAAGAAAGACAATGTGAACTACTTTGGGTCTTCACTGGAGACCCAAACAAATATTAAAGGAAGGACAGCACTGCAAACATTCACAACAAAAGAATCAAAATATTGGGGCAATACCAGGGGAAGGGAAGGCAGCATGGTATCTAGCCCAATTTCGGAAGCTAAGCAGAACTGGAACTTGCATGGAAGACCTGCAGAGGAAGGCAATGGCAAACCACCTCTGCTTCTTCCTAGTCACTGTACCTCAAAAAGGAAATTGTGGAGCTAGGAAAAGTACAGAGGAGGGAAACCAAGATGATCAGGGGGGTGGAGCAGCTTCCCGATGAGGAAAGGCTGAAGAGTCTGGGACTCTTCAGTTTAGCAAAGAGACAACTAAGGGTGCTGGGGGGAGAGACATGATAGAGGTTTATAAAATTATGCCCGGGGTGGAGAAAGTTGACAGGTTTTTTTGTCCTTCTCCCAAAACCCTAGAACTCAAGGTCATCCAATGAAGCTGATGAGCAGTAGGTTCAGAGCAGACAAAAGGAAATAGTACTTTACTCAGAGTGTGAATAAAATGTGGAATTTGCTGCCAGTAAAAGGTAAAGGTTCCCTTGCTCGAAAGCCAGTCGAGTCCGACTCTAGGGTTGCGGTGCTCATCTCCGTTTCAAAGCCGAAGAGCCAGCGCTGTCCGAAGACGTTCCCGTGGTCATGTGGCGGCGTGACTAAACACCAAGGCACACGGAACGCTGTTACCTTCCCACCGAAGTGGTACCTATTTATCTACTTGCAATTTCCTGCTTTCGAACTGCTAGTTTGGCAGGAGCTGGAACTAGAGACGGGAGCTCACTCCGTCATGTGGCACTCGGGTCTCGAACTGCTGAACTACTGACCTTCCACAGCCTGCAGTTCAGCGTCTTAACCACTTGAGCCACCGCAGCTCCAACTGGAATAAGCAGCTTTAAAAGGGGATTAGATAGATTCACGGAGGATAAGTATCAATGGCTCCTAGCCTCGGAGGGGAACCTCCACACTCAGAGGCACAAAGTCTATGAATCCCAGAGCCAGGAGGTAACATCAGCCTCGGCCTCTATGCCCTGTTATTGGTCCTCCAGAGGAACTGGTTGGCCCCTGTGTGAGACAGGATGCCGGATTAGATGGACTAGAGCCCTGATCCAGCAGGGCTCTTCTTATGTTCTTAAAGCCCCTTGCTGGGATCGCTGTAACTTGGTTGCAACTTGACAGCACGTGCATATGTACCAGGGAAAGGCAGCAAGGGCCTCCGGACAGGTTAGTCCTTGTGACATCTCCAACTCTCGGCCCATAATGCATCACATTTACATTTAGTCTTCTTAAAATGGGCACAGAGCAGTGGCCAAAGATAAGCTTGCATTCCGCATCCCAAATGGCCTTAGGCAAGTCGCTGTTATTTTATTTATAGCTTGCCTTTCTCACTGAGAGTCCGGGAAGACTGCACGGGGTACAAACAACGCGATCAAACAGCATGAGACACCTAATAAGCAATGCAAAAGGACTAGGGTTGTTACAAAATCAGAAACAGTACAATTATTATTTACTTTGTTTATGCCCCACCTTTCTCCCCAATGGAACCCAAGCAGTTTACATCGTTCTCCTCTCCTCCACTTTATCCTCACAATGGCCCTGTGTGGTAGGTTAGGCTGGGGGTGTGTGTGACTGGCCCAAGGTCACCCGGCAAGCTTCTGCGGCACAAGTGGGGATTTGAACCTGGCTCTCCCCAGATCCTAGTGCAACACTATAACCACTACACTATGCTACAAAAAGGACAGATGTGTCAAGCGATGCAGAAAATGGAATCACAGAAGTAGAAAGCGATGCGGTAAGAGCAGGATAATATATACAACAAATGTATACACACACACATCTGACAGTGAGATAGAATACAGTCCGGTTGTCTTTATAAAAGCTCCTTCCTTGACCATTCCATTATACTAGAGCTCTATTAGGTAAAGGTTCCCTTGCTCGAAAGCCAGTCGAGTCCGACTCTAGGGTTGCGGTGCTCATCTCCGTTTCAAAGCCGAAGAGCCAGCGCTGTCCGATGACGTTTCCTTGGTCATGTGGCCGGCATGACTAAACACCAAGGCGCACGGAACGCTGTTACCTTCCCACCGAAGTGGTACCTATTTATCTACTTGCAATTTCTTGCTTTCGAACTGCTAGGTTGGCAGGAGCTGGAACTAGAGACGGGAGCTCACTCCGTCATGCGGCACCCGGGTCTCGAACTGCTGAACTACCGACCTTCCACAGCCTGCAGTTCAGCGTCTTAACCACTTGAGCCACCGCATTACCTTTATTTAAAATGCCCTCCTGAACAATTCTGTTTTACCTACTTTGTGGAATGACAGAAGTGTGGGAGCCCTCCTGACCACCTCAGGCAGGCCATTCCACTAGGCCAGGGCCACAATTAAGAATGCAGGTGTACAGGGCTTCTAGTGTCCTGGCCCCACTGCTGGACCTCCTGATGGCACCTGGTATCTTTGGCCACTGTGTGACAGAGTGTTGGACTGGATGGACCATTGGCCTGATCCAACATTGGCTTCTCTTAGGTTCTGACAGATGAGGGGCTGAAGCTGAAAGTGGGTACGCTGTTGTCCCATTTCACAGGACTGTTGTACAGATTACCAAGGCCATGTACTGTGAAACAGCCTTCCTTGCTGCATGAACCAATGTTGCAGTGGATGTGCCCCTGCTGCTCACATTCACTTCCGAGCACATCATTTATTATTTATTTATTTTCTTACATTTCTCCCCCGCCCTCCCAGCCAAGGCCGGCTCAGGGTGGCTTACATAAAATCAGCAAACGATTTCAATAAAAACATGTAAAACAATATAATAAACCATTTAAAACTAGTTGGCAATTTCATAGGGAGTGCTAGTTTTGTCGTTGATAAATCAGCAATGGCTACCGTATCGGCTCTCTCTTCCCATAACTGGCACCATAGGTCTTCTGCCGGTGTCTATTCGGTGGCTGGCACAAGCCGCTAATACAAATTTCAGGGGCAACAGGGCCAACAGGGCCTCCTATCCTAGTTGTCAATGGTGGCGGCGGCTCCAAAAGCCTGCCGGAAGACCTCCTTTTTGGTGGAAAAAGTACAGAGCTTATTCCACCAGGATGGAGCCGCCACCGAGAAGGCCCTGGCCCTGGCTGTCAACAGCCTGGCTTCCTTAAGACTCGATTTGGCCCTCCCTGCCCCAAGCCAGCAAGTTATGCATAACCACCTTTAGGTGTAAAAGTCAAGCTGTTTGCACACATTGATAAACACTTGGGGGGGAACACTGGGGAGGGGGGGATGACGAGACAGTGAAATGGGATGGCCACATTTCCAAGAACGCAATGCCAGGACTTACCAGAAAACAAAACACACTACTCCCCTGCTGTAGAAGCAATTCCAGGTATCGGGGGGGCGGGGGTAGGAATGTCAATTGGTATTTAGCCTGGAGGGACACACTCTGCACTCGTACATGGGCAATCTGATTTCTTCCTTGGCATGTTCCAAGGTTCCACCCAGAATTGCCATCAAAAGCACTTTGCTTTGGTAGGAAAATCACCATGTTACAGGTCCTTACAGGAAACGTCCAATTATGTTTACTTATTAGAAATAACCAGATGTTGCATACATACATGGCATGACAATGCTGCACAGACAGGAAAACACACTGAGAAAGCCACCAAGAGACTATGTTCAAGAAAGAGAAGCAATTCTGGGGACAGGACAAGGAACGGACCTCAGAGCTACGTGGAACCTAAGTAATTTCAGGACAACTCTGGGAAAGGCCTCTGTGTCATCTGCTAGTCCTTCAGGGCAAATGTTTGGCCACTATGTGAGAGTGGATCCACAGGTTTGATCCCGCAAAGCTTTTCTTATTTACAGCCTTACAGGTTTAAAGTCAGCAAAAGCAATCGGTTTCTAGCACACTCACCTATGCTTCTCAAGCGCCTCCAACATCCTTTAATCTGAGACTATGGCAGCAAGTGCAGCATAGTAGCTACAATCCCTAACTCGGCCATGAAGCTAACTCAGGGGCCTGGGACTGTTAGTGCATAAGCCAGCCTACTTCACAGAATTGTTCTAAGGATAAAGTGGAGATGGGGACAGCCATGTATCTCCAAGCTCCTTAGAGGAACAGTGGGCTAAAAATATGACAGATACTCACCATATGAGGATATTTCTCTGGGTCTGTCACACTGATGTCTGTGAGTTTGATGTTCAGATACTGCAAAGCAAAAAGGAAAAGCTAACTGACAAAGATTCAAAGGTGTTGGGTATTACAAGTTGAAAACACTCAGTATATCTGGGTTAAATGTTTGTTTATGTTACTCACAGGAAGTCACATGTTTCTCATGTAACCAATGTTCTTTAGCTGTAGGATGCCCGGGAATTTTCTCCCTGATCTAGGAATTTGATTGGGACTAAAGTGTCAAGGTGTGTTACCATTTTATGGCTTCTCTTCCCGTCTTTGTTTTGGTGTTCTGAAGAACAAGAAGAGCAGCCATAATCTCTCTCTTCTAGTTTTGTCTTTCTAGAGTAAGGATGTAGCCGATTATGCTCTGTTGTTATTTTCATCCCAGTTACCCTTCCCATGCTAGAATTTAGTAAAAACTTTATATTTTAATCACACATTGAATCTCAGTCTGAATTATTTTACTCTTGCTCTGCTGGACTATTTTATCTCTGCTAAATAACATTTTTTAAAAATATCTCACTATCACCCAACAAAAGGGCATGTAAGATTTTGTTCTGAAGCTTGTTTATATGCTCCCAAGATACTTGCCGCCCAGTTGCTACTACCCAGAGAAACAGATAGACACTAAAAACATGTTGGGATTTGAAATAGTGGGCCATCTGGGCACAAATTTCATCATCCAGGATAAAGAAACAGATGTTGCTGTTCGTACCTGATCCACAGAATGCAGGGTCCCACAAATACTGTAGAAGAGGAGAGAGAGAAAAAACAATTAAAATATATCTTTAATTGGGGTGGAAGATCTAGAGCATTAAAGAGGAGGAGGGAGATAGAAGACTTGGCAGCGATAGTGGAGGATAGAGAGTCTGAAAGGGGTTAGGATCTGGGAACTGTCATCCCCTGTTCTCCACAAAGGAAGTAGAATCCATGCTCTGAATAAAGACGTACCTCAAGTCGTTCTTCAGCTCAACTACCACGTCCTTCCCTACCAGGGATTTGAAAAAGGAGTAGAAGAGCTACACGGGGAGAACGAACAAATCATTAGCCACAAGCAAACCTTTTCTTTTAAAAAAACAACCCCTAGAAACAAAAACCACCCAAATTTTACTCCACACTGGCATGGGAAGCAGTGTGTACAAAACACACCACACGCAACAATGTGCAACTGCACATTTTCCAAAATTCTGGGCAGGAGAAGGTTGTGAGCCTCTTTGGATCCTCACGGGGTGGAGTGAGGCGTAAGTGAAGTAAACAATACTCCAGCATCCCAAATTCCCACCTCTATCTCTCCAAGGTACTGGAACATAAACATTTTATTTTCTTTTTTTTTAAAAAAAATAAGCCATATTAGCTCCAAAGCAATGTTGCACTCATTAATGCGCTCACCTGACCTAGACGGCCCAGGCTAGCCCAGTCTTGTCAGACCTCAGAGACCACCAAGGAATACCAGGGTCGTGGCGCACTGAGACAAACAATAGCAAACCACCTCTGCCTTTCTCTTGCCCTGAAAACTCTACAACGTCGCCCACAGTCGGCTGCGACTTGACGGCCAGAAATTTAATTTAAAAATAAATTAATAAACGCCAAGCTCCCTACGCGCAACTTAAACTGGGGCAAAATCACCCACTGTACACCAAGAAAGTGTGCCCGGGGCTTCCCTGTAACGTGCAGGTAATATCTCAGGCTAGCAAGCTCGACCATCCATTGTCCAAACCTAAAGACTGACAACTCGGCATAAACAAATCCACCTCTACTCACTCTTGCACCCCGCTTTCAGGAGGGAGGCGGGGGGGGGGACAAAAACTCTCGCGCCCCACAACAAAAGGCGTGACGTCAGCACTCACCATTGCGGGAATTGCCGCTCACAGCAGCAAAGAACCCGCGTGGAGAGAAAACCCGCAGCGCTGGAAAGAAGTTCCCGGGCTGGACAGACGTCGCAGGCGCGTCTATGGGAAGGAAGGGCGGGGCTATCGGCTCTCCCCCCGTCACGTGAGAAGGGAAACGCTCATGCACTCGGAAGTGAATGGGAATTCCCAGAGATTCTTAAAGGGGCCGCTGTCTGCTTGTTCCGTTTCACCGGCATCTAGTTTTAAGCGTAAGGAAGTCGGCCCGTTCGCTTTCCAGATTCATTTCTTACAGTGGCCAGACCTGCTGCTGCTAAAGACCTTCAAGTGGGTAGTAGCCGTGTGGGTCTGAAGCAACCTGAACAAGACCTTATTAGGTGTGTGAATCGAGATAGGTAAATGGATCTTCCAGGTGCAGAGGAGGCAGCATCCTTCTGAATCACAGTGGCTGAGAATCGTTTTAGAGGAATCTGCTTTTGAACCCTGGTGGGAACAGCATGAGCCCCCAGTGGTCCTGGATCTTTCCAGCAGAGTTCTCCCACCCACACCCACCCCTCCCTTCTCCTCCACCTCCTGCTGCTGCTGCAACAGACCCGACCGACACGGCTCCTTCCGGAATTATAATCCTCCGGTACCTTTAACAACTGTGTAGCAGGCAGAAATTTAACTGGTGGAGCCTTACATGAATTTGGTGGGGAAAGCTGCCCCCGTTAAAGATCTTCCTGTCAGAGTGGGCAAAGGCTACTGTTGGTGGGGAGAGTGTGTGTCTGGAAAGCGATTCAGCTTGCAGAGGAAGCGTGCCAGAGTTTTAGGGGCAATAGTTATTGTCCTGCTAGCATTATAACAGAATGGCCTTTCAGTAGAACTCCTCACTGCACTGAACAGTACAAAACAAACACAGACTTTCACCAAACAGTGACTGAAGCTAAAAATGAACAGCAGAAATAAAAAAGACAATCGCTTTTTAAAAAATTAAAATTTTAGAAATTGAATAAATAAATAAATAAAACAAAGGAGACCTACAAGCTGTATCCATTGAGTGATTGTGAAATATTTAGCACTGAAACCTTATATAAGGGTTCCCCAACTTGGTGCCACTCAGGACTTTGGCCTCTGCCAAGCTTTTCAGAAGGGTTTTCCATTGGCAGATCAGCACCTGGCCTTTCCTTAGTCAGTGTGTGTGGTTCCATTTCCCCTTCAGGCTTTCCTTCTTCCCAGGAGGCTTCAGGACAGAGATATTCCATTCAGCTCCACCTCCTGGGGCAGCCATTTTGGACTTGGCTCCACCTCCTGGGGCTGCCATTTTTGTGTGCTGACCACCCCCTGCTCCCTCAAACCATGCATAAGTAACAAAATATATATATTCAACATTCGATGAATATAATAATCTAAACCTATATAAATAGAGCTGTTTTGCAAAAATACAGTATAGTAATCAGAAACTCAAAAAAACATGTTCCAAAGACAAAAACAGTCCTATTAATCCACCTTCAGAAATAGTCCAAGCCAAATTCCTCAAACCGTGAAAAGTCCAAATGAATATGTTTATGATTCCTCTTCAAAAAAACTCGTCTCACCGCTTGTGTATCCACTTCACGGCCCTGCCAGCTTCAGAAGGTTGCCATACCGCGTTGCTTCCTCAAAAGTGGAACACCAAAACCGCCCAGCTCCAGTGCTGAATAATGCACCATGGAGGAATTTCAGACAGACGATATAATCCGGAAGAGGAACGGTTCCCAAACGGTTTCTAGACTGTCATTTCAGACAGAACCGTTTTAGAACCGGTTCCCTACCGGAATATATTTGTAATTTCAGACACAAATGCTTCTGTCCCGTTTAGGAAACGGGGCTGAAGCATTTTACCTGTCAACTGCTTCCAAGTAGTCTTCAGTTTCCTCTCCCGGTTCCGATGCGCTTTTTCACGCCGTTTCCCGCGGGCGATCTCTGGGTTTTTTTGGGGGGACGGACGTTTGCTTTATAGCGTTATAACGCTATAACGGTATAACGGAACAGCAGTATATCAACACCATTGGAATGCCTGGAGTGTTTTGTTATACTGCTATAGCGCTATAGCGCTATAAAGCGACCGTTTAAAAAAAAGCCGGAGATCACCCGCGCGGGCGAAAAATGGTGGGGGAAAAGCGGTGCAGTCTGAAATGGCAAACCGCTTCAAATCCAGCCCTTTACTGGAAGGGGAAAGCCATGTATGAAATGGCAGCCCTATACTGGTTTACTCCATGACGGATAAAAAACGGCTTTAAAAAAGGTAATGTGAAATCAATGTAATTTTCATTCTTTTTTCTTAGTAAACTTTTTATTCAAGATGAGATAAACAATTTATACAACTATCAGCATCTTTTTTTGTTAACGAGTACTGTAATACAAAAGTAAACATAAGTACAAAAATAGATAAGCTGTCGTCAAATTGCACAAACTCAAATCATAAGCAAAGCATACTATGTGTGTGTGTTATGTGTTTTTAACAATATGATCACACTTACTGATAAATTATAGTTCAGTTGGGTTTTCTCCCCCCCCCTGTCCTTCCTGTGCCTTTAGCATAAGGAGAAAAGTGTTGCCTGCTTAGGGTTGCCAAGTCCATCTTCCACCCCCAGTGGGGGACTTTGGGGCGTTCCTGGAGGGGCGGGGCATCCCCGACATGATGACGTCACATTGGGGACATCCGCCCCCCCCCGCGCACCAGATTTCCCGAAACGGCAGTTCCCTGCCATTAAAGGAGCCGGCGTTTCCCTTTTAAATGCAGGAGCCGGCGTTTCCCCTTTAAGAGCAGCCGCATTTCCCTTTTAAGAGCACGAAGCTGGCATTTCCCTGCAAGTTTGAGGAGATCTGGCTTGGGAGGAAACACGGGTTCCACACACTTAAAGGGAGAGAGATGGGTGGCTGTGGGTGATGGG
>NW_015164250.1:33178-63232 GCF_001447785.1 Gekko japonicus
CCCAAAAAACAGGGGACCCCTGGCAAACCGGGGGGGGGGGGTTTGGCAACCCTATGCCTGCTATATTTCTACAAGTCAGGCTATTGCTGAAGAAAGTCCAAAAAGGGATTCCTTCAGAGGATAACCACATGACTCTGCAGTAAAAGAGCTAGATTCGAGTCCAGTAGCACCTGAGAGACCAAAAAGATTTTTGGGGTAGAAGCTTTTGAGAGTCAAAACTCGCTCAGTCAGATACCTAAAAGGGATTGTCAGTGTTTTATGTGAGGACATATGAGGCAAAATGTTACTCTGTTGCCTCCTATTGGAGAGAATGAATATCGCACATTTTCTGCCCATCATGCCCTACGTTTATGGGGCAGGAGAGCTTGGAGTTTCAACTGACCTCCAGATCACAGAGATCAGTTTGCCTGGAGAAAAGGGCTGCTCTGGGGGGTGTACTTTATGGCTTATACCTGGCTGGGCCCCTCCCCCCAACCCTCCCTTCCCTAGGCTCCTCCCCCTAAATATCCAGGAATGTCCCAGCCCAAAGTTGGCAACCCTACTGATCAGTCACAGAATCATATACAGTAGAAAAGAGCAAGAATCCAGTAGCACCTTAAAGACTAAAAAAAATGGTGGCATGGTAGCTTTTATGTGTCACTACTCACTGTTTCAGATCCAGAAGTCTGCACATTTCTCACCGCCCCCCCCCCCCAGTTTCCCTCCTGACCCCCAGAAGCAGCATAAGGGAAGAGCTGGAGGGCTGGAGCTGTTAAGGGAGAAGCAAAATTAGCAAAAATTGTGCACCTGGCATGTCCACATGGAAACACTGCTGATGTTAAGCAGGTAGTCTGGACAGTGCCTGGCTGGAACTCCTAGGAACTTACATAAACTTACATAAACCGCAGATAGATCTCTGTAACAACCTGAAAAGGCTTTAGGTGTTAGATCGCGCTAACAAAGGACTCGTACAGTGATTCAGCAAGTGATTCAGCTTTATTGGAAGTAACGAACAAGCACCAACTCAGTAAGAAACCAGAACAGAAAACAGTGGGAGCTCATACTCCTTTTAAACATAACCGGGCTAATGTAGCCACGCCTATTTACAAATAACAACCAATGAGATTGCTAGAATAAAGACCAATGGGAGACTTTCCCTCCTCGGGAATGGTATCGTTCTGATTGGTCGCTGTTACGAAGCGACCAATAGGAAGTTCGCTCAGAGGAGCCCTGGTCTGGCTCGAAGCTTAACATGGGAGTCCTATGAGGTGCTTCATGTAATCATTTCAATACATTACAATTCCTCCCCCCTAAGTTAAGCCATCATCCCAATTGTTTTATTATTTACATACATACACTCAACCTTTGTACATCAGTTATTCCAACAGTATTTACACTCATAGTCCTTCAGATAAGTCGGCATTTGCCGCGAACGCTGGGACCTGCGGAGCGGTGCAGGCTCCACGGGCAGACAAGGTTGTGGGTCAGAGTGGGGTTCACTACAGCCTGGATCAGGCACAGACTCGACTGGGATTTCAGCCCCGCACACAGGGTTCTGCCCTGACTCGGGGACAGTACCGGGCCTTTCGGTACTCACCGCCTGCTCTGGGGGTGTCCACTCGACATCAGGGGATTCAGCCGTCGGAGAGTCAGCGCTGTCCCTAGCCCAACGTCTCCTTAACTGATCTATGTGGCGCCGCCATATTCGACCGTCAGCTAACTGCACCACATACATTCGAGTACCCACAGAGTCGGATATAACCCCAGGAAGCCACAAGTGCCCGTTTGCATAATTTCGTGCGAAAACCTTGTCCCCTTTTTCAAACATGCGCACCTTCGGTTGCGCCGTGGTACGCTCGGATTGCTCTTCAGTGAGGTCTGGGTGCATTCGGTTCAAACGGGTCGTGAGTCTCCGCCCCATTAACAATTCGGCCGGACTACGGCCTGTAGCACTACAGGGGGTGGTGTGCTGCAGCAAAAGAAAGGAGCCCAGCCTCTGGCTCCAGTCCCCTTCGTCCATTTTACCCAGGGCCTCTTTGGCCGTCCTGACCATCCGTTCGGCTTGGCCATTAGATGCCGGATGGAAAGGGGCCGAAGTCATTTGGCGTATGCCATTACTCGTGAGGAAGAGCCTAAATTCCTCAGACACAAATTGAGGCCCGTTGTCACTGACGATGACGTCAGGCAACCCGTGGGTGGCAAAAAGTCGGCGGAGCGCATGGATCACAGCAAGTGATGTGGTCGATTTCATATGCACGACCTCCAGCCATTTGGACATAGCGTCCACCACAATTAGGAACATTTGCCCTTGGAGAGGGCCAGCAAAATCTATATGCAATCTGGCCCAGGGTTTACCAGATGACTCCCAGCCTTGGGGTGTAGCTTGTGGGGGATCGGGTCTGACTTGCTGGCATTTGGGACACCCTCGTACCCATTCTTCGATCTCTTTGTCCAGCCCCGGCCACCAGACATACCCTCTGGCCAACGCTTTGGTGTGTACCATACCGGGGTGACCCTCGTGCAGCGACTCTAACACTCTCGTCCTGAGTTTGTCAGGAACCACCACCCTGTTCCCCCATAATACACAGCCCTTAGAAATGGATAGTTCATTTTGACGGCTTTTGTAAGGGCCGAACTCCGGTTCAACGCTTCCAACCGGCCACCCCCTCCAAACCCAGTTTAATACTCGGGACAGCACGCTATCCTTGGCCGTGTGTGCTGCAATGTCCCTGGATGATACCGGGGGTCGAGGAAGCTCCTCAATTGCCAAGACCTCACAGGCGGGGGCAGGGTCTGCGCCAATGTCCGGCACCGGGCACCGGCTGAGGGCATCCGCATGCCCAATCGCTTTCCCAGGCCGGTGCTCTAAGTCAAAATCATAAGCCTGCAAAAATATCGCCCATCTAAGCATGCGTGGGGACATGATGTTTGGCAATTGCTTATCGGGCGCAAAAATCCCCAGTAGCGGCTTGTGGTCAGTGACCAGCAAAAATCGTCTGCCAAAAATAAAATCATGGAACTTTTTGACAGCCGCTACCAACGCCAGACCCTCCTTGTCTATCTGGGCATAGTTCCGCTCTGCCGCAGATAGTGATCTAGAATAAAAAGCGATAGGCGCTTCGCTCCCATCAGGCATCAGATGGCTTAAAACTGCGCCTACTCCAAACGGTGAAGCGTCAGCAGCTAACACCAGGAGCTTGTGTTCATCATAATGCGTGAGTACGGCATTAGATGTCAGCAGCTCCTTGACTCCCACAAAAGCCTTTTCCTCGGCCTGCCCCCACTTCCATTTTGCCTCCTTGTGCAAAAGCGCGTGCAAAGGGGCCGCCACTGATGCCTTATGCGGTAAAAACGCATGATAAAAATTCAGGAGTCCTAAAAAGGATTGGAGCTCCTTCTTACTCACCGGCCTGGGGGCGTTTTGGATTGCAGATACCTTCTCATCCGTGGGGTGGACTCCCTCTGCGTCAATGCGAAACCCCAGGAAGTCCACACTTTCCACCCCGAGCGTGCATTTTGAGCGCTTAACTCTGAGGCCGGCATTTTGAAAACGCCTGAGGACCTCTTTAACCCGGTCCAGTAGTTCCTGTTCAGACCCGCCCGCAATCAGCACGTCGTCAAAATAGGGCACTGTGCCAGGTACCCCCCTTAGTAGACGTTCCATGAGGCCCTGAAAAATCCCAGGTGCTACGTTGACCCCGAATTGCAGCCTGTTCACTTTAAAAGCCCCTTGGTGGGTTACAATTGTTTGGGCCTCGGCAGCCTCCGGGGTGACAGGCAACTGCTGGTATGCCTGGGCCAGGTCAAATTTGGCGAAAATCTTGCCACCCCCCAGGGAAGCCAAAATGTGGCTTATTACCGGGACCGGGTACGAATGTTGCTGCAGCGCCTTGTTAATCGTACATTTGTAATCGGCGCATAGTCGTATGGACCCATCTGATTTGACAGGGGTTACGATCGGGGTCTCCCATTTGCTGTATGGTACTGGCTCTAAAACCCCTTGCTCAACTAGTTTGTCAATCTCTTTTTCCACCTTATGTTTGAGAGACACAGGTACTTTCCGATACTTCAACCTAATAGGTTTGACTGACGGATCTAAGTCAAACGCAACCGGGGGGCCCTTGTACCTTCCCAACCCTTCGGCAAATACATCAGGGAACAGGTCGTACAGCATGCCCCATTTATTTTCAGACATCCTGTTAATCCCAGAAATACCGATGCCCAATGGCTCAAACCAATCTAACCCTAGCAGGTTAACCCGGTCTCCCTCTGCAATCAGGAATGACAGTTTAACACATTTCCCCTTATACTCAACAGTAACAGAGTCCCGTCCGGCCAAGGGAATTCGGTTGCCCTGGAAGTCGGACACTCTGGTTCCCGCAGGCTGGAGCCGCCGCCGGCTTCGGTTCGGGAACAACTGGCGCCAGGACGCGGCAGAAATCACCGTCACGGACGATCCTGAGTCCACCTCCATTGTACAGGGTCGGCCGTCGAGGAGTGGAGTCACGGTGATCTTGCCCTGGCTGCTGGTGCGATTTACGGCCGATGCGCTCGACAAGGTCGCCGTCAACTGGCAGCTTGCTTCCGATGCTGAGGAACGGGTCTTGCCTTGGGTGCTGACTGGAGTGCCCCTCTGCGCTGACCGGTTGTTAGTTGAGGGATCCTTCTTCGCTGATCTGCAGACTCTGGCCAGATGACCACGCCGCCCACACGCTCTGCAGTCGACATCACGAGCCCAACAGGAGCCGCGCTGGTGCTTCCCGCCACAACCGGAGCAAGGCTTGACGTTGGTAGTCTTCGCTGGGGTCCGCTTGCCTCGAACCGCGTTGACGTCATCATCCGCGTCTTCGCCCTCGCTGTCTCGTTGAGCGTGTATACTGGGCTCTGCCACCCGCTGGCGGACCTCCTTCGTGGACTTCTCCGCTGCTTCCGCGGCCACGGCCTCTTCGTAGGCCACTGCCCAGGTCAGGGTGGTGCGGGCGAACAGCCTCTGTTGCAGCCTTTCATCTTTGAGACCGCAGACGAGACGGTCTCTGAGGGCTTCCTCCACGTTGTGGAAATTACATGGCCGTGCGGCTTTGCGAAGGGCCGCCACGAAATCTGCGATGGTCTCGCCTCCGGCCTGGTTCCGCTTGTAAAAAGCGTGCCGGCAGGCGATCTCCGACGGTTGTGGAGAATAGTGAGCCTTAAGCTTCTCCGTGATGTCAGCGTAGGTGATAGTCTTAATATCAGTTGGGGCCACCAACGACCTGGCTATGTCGAAGGTCCCCTTCCCGCAGGAACTCAGGAGGCATGCTCGTTTCTTCGCCTCATCGGTGATGTCGTGGGTCTCCAGATGGAACTCGAACCTGGACAGGTAGGAGTCCCAGTCTTCTGAGGAGGGTTCGAAGCACTCGAACTTCTGGCTTCCAGCCATCGGGGGAGACTTGGGCACCGGAGCTGGTGGCGCCTCCGCCGGATCGGCTGCTGTGCTCTGCTCGCTTTCTTCCGAGTCCGAAGTGTGGATGTTCGCAGGGCTGCCTACCTGCTCTAACATCCCATCCTCGTCGCCAATTGTTAGATCGCGCTAACAAAGGACTCGTACAGTGATTCAGCAAGTGATTCAGCTTTATTGGAAGTAACGAACAAGCACCAACTCAGTAAGAAACCAGAACAGAAAACAGTGGGAGCTTATGCTCCTTTTAAACATAACCGGGCTAATGTAGCCACGCCTATTTACAAATAACAACCAATGAGATTGCTAGAATAAAGACCAATGGGAGACTTTCCCTCCTCGGGAATGGTATCGTTCTGATTGGTCGCTGTTACGAAGCGACCAATAGGAAGTTCGCTCAGAGGAGCCCTGGTCTGGCTCGAAGCTTAACATGGGAGTCCTATGAGGTGCTTCATGTAATCATTTCAATACATTACATTAGGTTTGGGGAGTGGAATCTGAAATCTTAAAAGGGGGGGACCCTCCAAGAGGCTAGAAGTAATGCTTATAGATTTTGTTAGAGGCAGCAGGTGAACAGTGATAACAGCTTTATTTGAACACGAAGTCAGAAGAACCAGAGTAAGACAAAACTATGGAGCAACAGGCTCCTTTTTAAACTGTCCAGGCTTGGCAAGCCACGCCCACATGTCAGATAAGGTCTAATCAAATACCATACATAAAGACCAATCACTTTGCTACCCTCCAGAACTACCTTTCTTCTGATAGGTCGTTTTACGACACCTTGGTCAGACTCAAGCTCAATACCTTTATACATTATATTATATACACAACAGATTTAACAAACAAATTGTATCAGTGGTTGTTGCTAGGCAAGCTCAACTGTACTGCCAGCCTTCAAGCCTTGGTTTCTGTCAGTAAAAGGCAGGGCAAGGGGGTAGGGCCCTTTCCACAGCTATTTTGGCCTTTGAGAGACATATCATTGGGGCCACCATTAGCAACCACTGGGTGACTTGTGACCAACTTGCATGACTCATCCAGGTCTGGCTGCTTCCTGTCATTCAACAGCAGCTGCCCCACAGTAGGTAGTGTGGTGCAGTGGTTAGAGTTTCAGATTAGGAACTGGGAAAATGATGCTTGAATCTTCATTCTGCTGTGGGAGCTCACTGGGTGACCTTGGGGCAGTCAAAAACACTCAGCCTAACTCAGAGGTCATTTCGAGGGGGGGATTGCAGGGGATCGCAGTTCCCCCGGGGGAGGTACAGGGGTGGGGCACATGACGAAGCCCCGCCCCCTGCTTCCGGCCACCCCGCTTCCGGCCCTCATTCAGCCAGGAGGAGGCAGGAGAAGAGGGAGGGTAAGTTGCTTCCTCCCTGCCTCTCCCCACCCCTGCCTGCCTGGGGCCAGGGAGGGCATTCACTTGCCCTCCCGCCGGCCTTGCAGGTCCACCGCCGGACCCCTCATGGGGCTCGGCAGTGGAGCTGCAAGGGCGGCGGCCGGGACCATTGGGGGCGGGGGGTGTGGCCTTATGACACACTTCTGGTGATGTCAGGGGGGGTGGCATATGCTAATGAGTTATGCTAATGAGTTCCCCTAGCTCTTTTTCTACGAAATTACCCCTGGCCTAACTTAGCTCACAGTACGGTTGTGAGGATAAAATGGAGGAGAGGAGAACGATGCAATCTGCTTTGGGTCCCCATGGTAGAGAAGGGGTGATGTAAATGATGTAAATAAATATAGTTGAAGATAGTGGGGAGCAGATAGAAGGTTGGTTGTGGGGGTTGGAAAGGAGAGAAGGAAGATGGGGAAGTTAAGAAAATAGGGTCTGCCAGGAGGAAGGGAAGAGGAACTAGTGTGGGGAGAGGGGATATAGGGGAAAGTGAGGTGCTCCTTTCAAATACTTGCAGTTCCCCACTTTACAACTGGGACCATCTCAGCTACCACCATGCATCTGGATGTGACCCAGCAGCTGGCACCACTCAGCTCAGTGAGTATTGTCCCAGGGACAGGCTGCCAGGATGTGGGAAGAAAGGAGAGCTGAAGATAGGGGGGCACGTAAAGGTGAGGTTGGTTGTTGGGTGGAAAGGAGGGAAGGAAGCAGGAAAGGGGGAGAGCCTATGGGGGCTTTCAAAGAAGGAAAAGAGGAAATAGTGAGGGAAGGGAAAATGAGATGTCCTCCCACAAGTCCTTGCAGGTCACCCCCCTATTATTATGATAATTGTATTTCTAGTCCTAAATGGCTTGGCACTAGGGCTCCCCCCCTTTTTTTTTTTAAAGAGGTGCCAAAACTCTCAAGAGGGAAATGAAAATTTCAATCTGTATACTGAAAAGTCACGAACTTTTAAACATTTTAAATAGACTTTTGTTGAAGAGGATCCGGAACTCCATTCCCGCTCATTCCCCTGGAAAAAAAGCCCTGCTTGGCACACTCATGTCATAGTACCAGAGATCTGAGAGGACTCTAAAGGACCATTGGTGGCACCCAGATTCCTTTCACACACTTATTTTAACCTTTCTAGCAGCACAATTCAATGAGGCTGTTAAAATTATTCTTAGTACGCCAAGCTGGTTTGTGTTAACAAAGCCCAGCCATTCCATCCTTTTATCTCCTCTCACCATGCCCTTGTCTTGTGTCTCTTCTCTGTCGGCAACAAGTCCATTATAATGGTAAGAGAATAATAGCAGGATATAAATGTCCACAGAAATATTAGTGGGGAAACCTCTTCCCAGATGTTTAGAGAGATAAGATGAAAGACGTAGGAAAATCCCAGGACGTCAATGCTTGAGGACACTCTAGCTCTGACTTTGATAGCCACACAGGTGTTTTTTGGACCTTAATTGGAAGATGTTCTAATACAGCAACTGTGCATTTGGCGCCAGACACATGACTTTCACCTTTTGAGGCCTCACAAACATCTTTGTCATGTGTCTTTAGACCTTGCTGCTTAACCTTCCTCTTCCTGGTTCATTATTCACTTATTGCTTATCTTATTGCAATATGTATTGAAGTTATGTGTACCTCAATATTGTTTGACCTCTGAAGAAGGCCCCAATAGGGCAGAAATGCGTCAAGTCATGTGTATTGGCCCTTGTGTTTAGGCTATACTTGTATTACGAGGCTTTCATTGGGCCCTTATGTATGTTTTTAACTGTCTTTCTAATAAATACTTGTATTTTTCTATATTATAAGTTTTAACTAGGTTTTTAATATTGGCCCTTCCTTAGACTTTCTTCTCACCCTTTTGGTTTTTGATCATAAAAATCATATACATAACAGAATAAAGTGCTAGTGGTGGAATGTTCCCTCTAAGCTGTGGAGTTTTCTGAGCAAAAATTCTATTTTGTGAATGGTATTAAAGTTGTGAGCAAGCGATTTGGCTACTGCATAAATTAGTTTGCTCTGGAGCCATTCTTCCTGAGCTAAGACAGAAATTTGTGAGCCGTCGGCTAAAAAACTGTCACACTAACTCAGCTTAGAGGGAACACTGGTGGTGGTATGATATTGTGTAGTAATCTTAGTAGGCCGTGGTGGGCATGTTTAAATGGCTGAGTTCAGCTTTAAAATGGTCCATGGATCAGACCTATGGGTGCCGTAACATCTAGTTTGGCTCTGATTATGGCTAGAACACTTGCTAGTTTGTTCTCTTATGCAACAATTTTTTGTAACCTGCTTTCTTTTCATAAAATCCTATTTCATCGCCCCCTAAAATCGCTGTTGTTACAAGTTAGAAGAAATACTGCAATATTAGGATCTACTTTGCCATTGCTTGCCTCCATGTCACAACCCTGGTATTCCTTGGAGGTCTCCCATCCAAATACTTGCCAGGGCCAACCCTGGTTAGCTTCCAAGATCTGACGAGATCAGGCTAGCCTGGGCTATCCAGGTCTGGGCAGGTAAATTTTAGTATTGTGTTAGTGACTGTGAGAAGATAGCTGGAACGAGTCTCCACTCAACACATCATCCATGCTGTAGGATGGATAATAGGAAGAAACCCTAAAGCCAGAGGTCAAGACTTTATTGCTGCTGTTACTGCCTGAGATGGAAGTAAATGGAGAGCAAGGACAGGTGTTGTGTCAATCAGATGTTTGCATTGCTTCCACAAGGGGACAGTAGAGTACAAATCTCTTGCATTACCTTCATAAGTACTGACTGGTAAGAGACCAGAAAAAGTGTAAATAACTTCTGGCAGTTGACTCACTGCCTTATCTCTTCTTTCTGAGATAAACACATGCACACCGTACAAATTCTTCATCCCACTCAAAGTCAATCCAGCCAAAGGGTGGACTGAGTCAGAGCTTATGTTAGAATATAAAAACATAAGGAGGGTCCCGCTGGAACAGACCACTAGTCTATACAGCCCAGCATCCTATCTCCAACATTGGTCAGCTGAGTAATGAAAAGAAGCCTACAGGCAGGGCCACAGACGACAGCCGTCACCCACTGACTGCTCCTTAGAATCTGAGAGGCTCCCCCCCCCCAAATTTCCAGGTATTTCCCAACCCAGAGCTGGCAACCCTAGGCTGGGACGACAGGCAGTAGGAGGGCCGGCAAGCAAGTGAGGAAAAGATGTACAGGTGAGTGCTGAGGGAGGGAGATGTGTGCAGGCAGGCGGGCGGGGGGGGGGCAGGCACAGGGTGCAGCAGTAGGTGTTCCAGTAGCTCTGAAAGCCCTGGAACAGTGAAGTAATACTTCCTTTCCTGGGGTTGCCAACTCCAGGTTGGGAAATTCCTGGAGATTTGAGGGTGGAGCGTGTGGAGGATGGGGTTTGGAAAGGGGAAAGACCCTCAGCAGGGCATAATGCCATAGAGTCCACCCTCCAAAGGGGACTCTCCTCCAGAGGAACTGATCTCTGTCATCTGAAGATGAGTTGCCCAGTAACACCTCATTTGACCTAACCATTCAGACCAGTAGATGGTACTCTGAGGCAACCTCCAAGTGGTGTGTTTCTATAAAGAACCTCTGAATTGACCAGTATGAGACACTGGCTGATTTCGCACTAGAGCTGCCTCGATGTTGCGTATTGGTCAATTTCACACCCGAAGCTGCAGGGCTGCATTTGATCCTCAAAAAACAGGATCACGAAACTGCGGGGGAAATCAGGCGAAGCCGCGAGTCAAAATGCAGCCCCGCAGCTTCGGGTGTGAAATTGACCAATAGTATTGGGGCAAACGGTGGCGCAACATCGAGGCAGCTCTAGTGCGAAATCAGCCACTGTTTAGTAACTCATTATAAGTGTGCTCTCAACTCCATGACAAAATACTTGTGTAAATTCTTAGCTTGTATTGTTCTTTCTTAATATTTCTTTTTATAATGTTATGATAATTGTATGTTATTCTTCAAACTTAAATTAAAAAAAAAAGATGAGTTGCCCAGGAGTTCTCCAAGCCCCATCTGGAGACGACCCTACCTTTGGTCTGTCATGAATGTACTGCCAGGCAACTTCATAATGTGAGAACCCAAGTTCCAGCATTACAGGGAGAGGAAGAAAGTTTCCCTTTATCTCTTTACTGTACCATACATAATTTCATAGGCCTGTATCATTTGACTTCCTTCCAGATCTGCCAGCTCCGGGCTGGAAAATTATTTGAGATTTGGGGGTGGATCCTGAGGAGGGCAGGGCTTAGGGAGATGAGGAACCTCAGCTAGGGTTGACAGACACCCCCCCCCAGTGGAGGCAGGGGTCCCCCAGTGCCAGGCCCCACCTCCCCGCCACCTATCAGCTGCCCGGTGGGGGAGAATTTACCCTGAAAAAGAAGGAAAATCCTCCCTTGTGTATGCAATGTGTCTATGTAATTGCACACATGACCCAGATGTGACACTATCACTTCTGGGACATTGGGGCGATGCTCTGGTATTTGGGCAAAACCTCTACGGTAGAAGCCAAATTTACCATAGAGTTTTTGCCCATATACCAGAGTGCCGTCCTGGCATCCCAGAAATGGCAGTGTCACTTCTGGGTCATGTGGGAAACGTCACTGTAGTTGGATGGGCCTCCCTGCTGCTCCTGGTAAGTCCCCTCCCCATCCCCTGACAATTGCCAGGAGGGACCCGGCAACCCTCACCTCAGCAGGTTGTAATACCATAGAGTTCATCAAACCCAGTACACAACACAAAGCAGCCATTTTCTCTAGGGGAACTGATCTCTGTAGTCTGGAAATGAGCTGTAATTCCAGGACATCCCTAGCCCGGCAACTGGTGAGAGACAGGGGGAGGCAGGTACTTATCATGGTGGAACTCATGATCAGGACTGCTACATGATGACGTCACTTCTCGCACAACCTGGAAATGCCAACATTGTGCCAGGGTGACTGTCTCACGCATGCCCAAAAACTCTATGGAAACCATAGAGTTAGGGGTTGAGAGCTAGAGTATCACCCTGGCACAATGCCAGCACTTCTGGGTTGCACCAGAAGTGACATCATTTTGTGTGGATGATGATCGCTGCCCGCCCCCCCATTTGGCCTGCCTGTTGCCTCCTATCTACCATCTCAGCATTGCTGGGCAGTGCCCAAATTTGCCAGGAAGTTGCCCGCCATGAGCAGGCACCTGACTGGCCTAGTTGCAAATCTGGGAGATCTCTAGGCCTCACTGGAGTTTGGCAACCCTGCTCCCCTCCTCTCACTAACCCCCCCCCCAAAATAAAACCTAACAAAACTTCAGCTGCTTCAACCTTGCTGCACGGGCACTGTGGCCTCAAGTGATCTGGTTGCTACAGAGATGCGATCCAAAATGGCATTTCTGGAGCGAGTCATCTGTCCCTTCCAGCCTCCAGGTATTTATTACATGGGCCAGTGCCTTCATATCGTGAGTCTTTCCATTCCTCATTCCTGACATCTGCGGAGTGGTGTGTGAAGATCCATCACCCAAATCCAAGTGATGAGTGATTTTCTTTTTAATATGTACACGAGAGTCAGCATGGCGTGGTGGTTAAGACTGTCAGACTATGATCTGGGAGACCCAGGTTCGAATTGTAACTCATGCCATGGGAGCTCGCTGGGTGACCTTAAGCCAGTCACACCCGCTCAGCCTAATCTACCTCACAGGGTTGTTGTGAGGATAAAATGGAGGAGAGGAGATTGGGGTATCACTGGGGAGAAAGGCGGGGTATAAATGAAATAAACAAATGAATAAATTTGGGTGGGTAAACTATGGTCAGTGCACGGAGATGACCAGTCACTGAAAGAGACTTCCTTTGAGGCCATGTGATATATGCCAAATGGTTTGAACATATTAAAAGCTAAGGATCATTATTTTAATATAAGTAATAGTACAGTGGATGGCTTGCATTATTCATGTAGCCAATATTGGCCACCCACATACAAGGCAGGAGTTTCAGCATACTCTGGAGACACCCTCAAATTGCAGGAAATATGACTTTTTAAATGAACCAAATAAAGGGGGGGGGGAGTACCACACACTGGCCTGATGAAAACTGAGGATACTCCAGGAGGCATGGGATGTTGTAGAGGTTGAGAGTCAATTAAAGGGGAAGAACAGAGGGAGACAGGGGAAAAAAATGACTTGCTCAAGCCCTTAAGGGTGAACAGGATCCTGGAAGGAGAGTTCTCTGAGCATGTCTGCATTTGTGTGTGTAAATGCCAACTCATTTATTCCTCCTCCAGCCAGTCCTGAGCTCTCTGATACAATGTGAGAATGGCATTTAACACCCTTCCTCCAACACAGACTGTACCAACTTTTGTTGGCAGTTTAGTATAAAGAATGGAATAAGCCATACTGATCAGGTTTAGGGCCAGGGCCACCATTAGGGATGATTGAACATGAACACCCACTGCTTCAGCTCATGCTGCGTTCACCAGTCACAACCAGTGGACAGTTTTTCAATGGACAGTTCATTTGCTTGTCAACTCATTCATGGCTGTTGGGAAGACTTTCAATATATTGCTTCCTAACCTAGCAGTTCGAAAGCAAGAAATTGCAAGTAGATAAATTGTTAACAGTGTTGCATGTGTCTCGGCGTCTAGTCATGCTGGCCACATGACCATGGAAAAAGTCTTTGGACAGCGCTGGCTCTTCGGCTTGGAAACGGAGATGAGCACTGCCCCCTGGAGTCGGATTCGACTGACATTCGAGCAAGGGAAGCCTTTACCTTTACTTTAACAGTAGAGCAGAGGACAATTCTCTTATTCATGTACTCATAAAGGCCAGCAGAAGCTCTACATCAGGGGTGTCAAACTCATTTGTTATGGGGGCCGGATCTGACATAAATGATACCTTGTTGGGTCAGGACGTGTGTGTCATAAAATGTAATGCCAGGTAGCGGAGATATAAACTTTATAAAGGACACAAACACAAAGGGATTTTTTAAACTCAAAATAAAAACATGCTTAAAACATTAGCACTCTTGCAATATTTTGTTTATTTAACAGTGTCTGATAACTGACACCCCTTGCTCTGAATTATTGCATCAAAATGTCTGTGCTGTTGCAATCTTGAGTATGCTGTTCAGGTGTGTATCTGTAAGCAGCAAATGTATGATGATGCAGGCAGCAGCAAAACTGGAAGAAGCAGAAGACAGCCAGTTCCACTGCGGGCCTGATAGAAGCCCTCTGGGGGCCTGATTTGGCCCCTGGGCCGCATGTTTGACACCCCTGCTCTACATCCTACCCTACCTGGCTGTATTGCTGCCCTTGAGCTGTGATGCTGGGGGTAATTGTTTAGACCACTAAATCAGTCTCAGATCATATCTGAATAAGTGAGCAGTGACTCACGAATGCTCATACCCTACCACAAATTTTGTTAGTCTTTAAGATGTGACTGGACTCTATTAGTGTTTTCTGCTGCCACAAATCATATCAGTCAGTGATAAATACTGTTTGTTGTGAGGGATCATGGCTCAGTGGCAGAGCATCTGCTTTGCATGCAGAAGGTCCAAGTTCATCCCCCAGTATCTCCAGTTGAAAGGATCAGGCACTAGATGATGTGGAAAACCTTCGCCGGAGAGCCACTGCCAGTCTGAGTAGACAATACTGACCTCGATGGACCAATGGTCTGATTCAGTGTAAGGCAGCTTCATGTGTATCTCTCAGTAGTCTTAAGCGATGTTAGCGGCTGCCAATCTATTTGGATTGGCAGCATTTACACACATGCAAGCTTCTGCAAAAATCCAAGACAATCATGTTTGGCACACATTCAAGTCATTTCAGCACTGAAAACAAACAGGCACGGTGATCAGATCTGATTGCCACAGTTGAACACGGCCTGTACAACTGCTGAACACGTTCACGGCACAGTTCACACCATCCCTAGCCACCAACCTCCTACCACCGCGTTGGAGGAAATGAGAAGCTCACATGAAAACATGAGGCTGTCTTTGAGTCTATCAAAGTTAGTATTGCTTACTCTGGCTGGCTGCAGCTCTCCAGAATCTCAGGCAGAGGTCTTTCACATCACCTTCTATCCCTTTAACCGGAGACATCTGGCATTGAACCTGGAACCTTCTGCATGCAAAGCAGATACTTCACCACTGAGCCATAGTCTCTACAAAGACATCCACCTCCCTCTTGTGGGGGCCTTAAATTATTATCAAAATATTGGGGGGCGGGGAGTGAGATATTAAATCTAACAGCTGGCTTTAAAAGTCCTGCGATAGAGCTGTTTCCTTCCATGTACAGTTTCCCGTGCTCTGCCTCGTACAGTTCCTTTCACTATGAGCCTAGCCTGGAACACTGAAAGTGGCAACTTCCATTCCAGTGTGTCAACGTAAAAAGATGTAATGAAATGTTGATGGGACATTGATTGGGACACAGAGTAGGTGTATGATTGTATGGTTGGCTGGGCATGTGGTTGGATGTGTCATGCATTTGATTATTGTCGGAGTCCACAGGAGTGATTTACATAGCTATCTGGAGCTGTAAACCTACAAGAAGAAACTTCAGCAGTGGGTGACTCACGCGCAATCAGTGGAAAAACACTGGACAAAGTAAATGCGTTTGAAAGCACTCTCCTCCAGTGCGCCCTCTAAGCTGTGGAGTCTTGTGAGGAAAAAATTCTGCTTTGTGAGCCACTGGCATTAAAGCTGTCAGCAAGCGATTTGGCTCCTGCATAAATTAGTTCGCTCTGGAGCCATTCCTTCCTGAGCTAAGACTCAGGAATGTGTAGGGTTGCCAGCCTCCAGGTGGGGCCTGGGGATCTCCCGCTTTTACCACTGATTTCCAGCTGACAGAGATCAGCTCCCCTGGAGAAAATGGCTGCTTTGAAGGGTGGACTCTATGGCACTGTACCAGGCTGAGGCCCCTCCCCTCCCCAAACCCCACCCTCTCCTGGCTCCACCCCCAAAGTCTCCAGGTATTTTCCAAACCAGATTTGGCAACCCTAGGAAGGTGTGTGAGCCGGAGGCTAAAAAAATGTGAGCTAGCTCACGCTAACTCAGCTTAGAGAGAACACTGTACTCCTCCATCTTGGCCACCTGTATTGGCCACTGGGCGAGGGATCACTGTCTCCATCTTTCACTAGTTAAGGATTACAGCAAACGCCATGCGGGCATGTTGAACAAAAATGTACTCATGCAGGTTTCCATGGGGCCAGTGACTAAATACGATTGCCATGTCTGGGTGTGCAATGTTAGCAGGCCAGAGCAGCAAATTCCCAGGCTATGAATCCCTGGCATGCTAGAATTGCTTGTGCCGTCACTGATGCAATTTTTTAAAACATGCTCGGGGAGGGCCTGGATGACTGTGCACATTCCCTTTCATTTGGCAATGTGTGAATTGACCCCAGACAAAGCATTCAGGGATATCTGAGCATGTGTACAACTAGCCTTGTTATATGAGGATAGCCATTTGGGGCCAGTTTGACTTTTAAACCAAAGCAGAGCATTGTTGTTGTTTTTCTGGAATGTTCCATGCAGGGGTCGTTTTGTAGACAAAGAGGTAGGGGAACTCATTAGCATATGCCACACACCCTGACATCACTGGAAGTGTGTCATAAGGCCACACACCCCGCCCCCAACGGTCCCGGCCGCCAGCGGCCTTGCAGCTCCACTGCCGAGCCCCATGAGGGGCCCGGTGGTGGACTTGCAAGGCCGGCGGGAGCCCTGGCCCCAGGCAGGCAGGGGTGGTGAGAGGCAGGGAGGAAGCAACTTACCCTCCCTCTTCTCCTGCCTCCTCCTGGCTGAATGAGGGCCGGAAGCGGGGCGGCCGGAAGCAGGGAGCGGGGCTTCGTCATGTGCCCCGCCCCCCGTACCTCACCTGGGGGAACTGCGATCCCCCGCGATCCCCCCCGAAATGACCTCTGGTTCCATGTGATGTCATCCTCCAATTGCCCACTTTCTGTGTTTTCCCCTGCTTTGCCACTTTATTTTATGAACCCATTTTCCTGTGGTGTTTCTTGGAAAACTTCAATCAAATCAGGTTTGGTTTGGATGTTGACTGGAAGATTCCAGTGTTGGAATTGCCCCACCCACCTGGCCGCCATTTCATAGTGGTCAGATCCCCACAGCTGTGATTTTCTCATCCACCACCACAGGATTTTTAACCTTTTTTAAAAAAAAACAGTACTAGTTTTGTGGACCAGGCTTGGAGCCTCTTATGAAGCTGGCAGAATCTACCCAGATTTCCAGTATATCATCTTTTAGCCAGGCTTGTGGAACTGTGGGGAAATCAAGCAGCTATATAGTTCCTCCCCGCATCACCTCTTGTACCCTCTTTGCTTCCATATCCAGGGGTGCCGAGATGCCAAGAAACACCAAACAAAGATTTCGTCTGCCCCCACATTTGACCCTTATCCCAACCAAATATCGTAATAAAACAAATCACTTGGCTTGTCGTTACCTCGCATCTATGATAATAAAGCCCTTGCCTGGATAACCTAGGCCAGGGGTGGCCAAACTGCAGCTCGGGAGCCATATGCGGCTCTTTCATACATATTGTGTGGCTCCCAGCAGGGCAGCTGGGGAAACGAAGGGGAGGCATGCCTCAGTGATCAGTCTTCCTTTCCCCAGCCAGTTTTCCCCTCCCTTGGTAGGCTTGAGGTGTGGGTGGGGGGAGCAGAGAAAGAAAGCAACTTTAACTTTAAATGTTATCTCAAAGACCCTCCCCTGTTGGCTGGCTTGGAGAAGGCATTTGTCTCTTTAAATCCCTTCTCCAAGCCGAGCCAGCCAGCATAGGAGGGGGGATGCATTTAAAGTTAAAGTTGCTTTCTTTCTCTGTTCTCTTTCTCCCTTCCTTCCTTCCCCCTCCCTCCCTCCACCCATCTATTTGATTTCTCTCTCTCTCTCTCTCTCTCTCTCTCTCTTTCTTTCCACCTCTTTCATTCTTTCTTTCCACCTCTCTCTCTTTCACAAATATCATTAGCAAACAAATATCATTGGACAAATAAATATCGCTATTAATATTTTTACCCCTTTTGTTTTTATTTGGGCTGTCTCATTTAATGTTAATAAAAAGCAAATATGCATATTTTTCAATAAGAACGTGTGTGTCTTGCGGCTCTCAAACATCTGATGTTTACTCTATGTAGCTCTTATGTTAATCAAGTTTGGCCACCCCTGGCCTAGGCTAACCCAATTTCATCTGATATCGGAAGCTAGGCAGGGTTGGCACTGGTCAGTATTTGAATGGGAGACCTCCGAAGAATACTAATGTTGCTATGCAGAGGCAGGCAATGCCAAGCTACCTCTTCTGTCATTGTCATAATCACAATCATTATCATAAGCAATTTTTAAAAAAATCTTTAAGAAAGGTGGGATATCATAAGCAATTTTGAGATGCATCTGATAAAATTGCCTGTGGCTGCCAAAGATTTATAGCATAATAAACTAGTTAAGAGATTTGGTACTATCTAACCCATAGTCTCTTTGCTGAGCCTTCCATGTTGGAACCCCAGAGGGAGAGCCCTATTAGGCCCACGTTGTACCTTTTGACAACTATAATAACACCTAAATTACCAACGCCAACTCCTTTTCTATCTATCACGTTTTTATATCACTCTTCTTCCCTGGGATGTCAGTGTACATGGTTCTCCTTTCCTCTGTTTTATCCTCATAAAAGTCCTGGAAAGTATTTTAAGCTAAGAGAAAATGAGTGGCCCAAGATTACCCACCAAGCTTTGTGTCCAAATGGCAATTTTAATTCAGGTTTCCCCAGTCCCAGATAGGGTTGCCAAACTTCAGGTGGCACCTGGAGATCTCCCACTATTACAATTGATCTGCAGATGACCAAGATCAGTTCCCCTGGAGAAAATGGCTGACAACCCTAGTCCCAGGCCAGCACATGAAGCTACCTTATATTGAATCGAACCATTGGTCTGTCAAGGTCAGTACTGTCTACTCTGACTGGCAGTGGCACTTGGGGGTCTTGGGCAAAGGTCTGTCACATCATCTCCTTCCTGATCCATGTTAACTGGACAACTAGGGACTGACCCTTGAACCTTCTGCATACAAGGAGATGCTCTGCCACCGAGTCATCTCTTCACACTGGCTGTGTAACATGCCAGTTATAATTGGCAGCCTGGATGAAAGCATTAGCAAGGTGGGGAAGCTACCCAGGGTCAACACACACACTAAATGCTTTCTGTTCCAAACAAAGCAGAACAACTTGATAAATGGCTGGCCCTCCCAAGAAGCAGGGTGAAGTGGAGAAGGTTGTGGGGTTAAAATTGAAAGGTAGAGAATTGCCAGTTTTTCTGTTTATCATATTTAACCATCAAAGTAGACACCACTTGGATATTTTACCTCAGGCACCAATGGGGCCTGGCAAAGTGCCTTAGAATGTTCCAGAAAAGCATTGGTGCCTCATGCCAAGTACTTCAGTAGCTCCTCCACTCCTCCCAGTTAGCCCAGAAGGAACCATTTGCATGATATCTGCCCTTGGCACTGTGGAGTCAGCTGCCTTATACAGAGGCACGATTGAAATGTACTTTAATTGATCTGGGACGGAAGTTTCTTTGCGACTTAAATAATCTTGATTCCCAATTTTTTTTTGTTTATTGTTTGCTTTTTATTTTAAAATTTCAGCCTTGGCAACAAGCCAACCATTAAAATTTCAAGGTTACATAAAATAAAATATGTATGATTCTCCAGAAGTGAAATCATCCTGGCCACTTAGAGATGAAGACAAACAAACTACCCTGTGTGTGGCAAAATTTCTAGCAGCTGTTGTCAAATCACACAACTTTTATAGTGGCAACCTTTAAGCTCTTCCATGTTTTCCTGTGGGACGAGGCTTATGGTGGGAAGAGGGTTTTCTGCTTATGACTCTGGCCGCAAAAACAGCAAGAAGTAATAAAGAATTTTTTAAAAAATCTCCCATTGGTAGCCAAGTGAGCCTTTCTCCCACACGGAGCTCTAACACAGAGAAGGCCCGGCTCCTCATTCCTGCATACCTTGGGGGAAAGAGCCCAGAAAACACCGTCCTCTAAAAATCTCTAAAAACCTAGGAGAGGAGGGCTCATAGTAGGGTAGCCAGCTCTAGGCTAGAAATTCCTGGAGATTTGGGGATGGAGCCTGGGAAGGGGAGGGTTTGGGGAGGGACCTTAGTGGGACATAATGCCACACAGTCCACCCTCCAAAGCTTCTGTTTTCTCCTGGGGAACTGGTTTCTCTGTTCTGGAGATCAGTTGTAATCAATGTTCCCTCTAAGCTGTGGAGTCCTGTGAGCAAAAATTCTACTTTGTGAGCTACAGGCATTAAAGTTGTGAGTAAGAGATTTGGCTACTGCATACATTAGTTTGCTCTGGAGCCCTCCTTCCTGAGCTAAGACAAAAACCTGTGAGCTGGAGGCTAAAAAACTTTGAGCTAGCTAACAGTAACTCAGCTTAGAGGGAACACTGGTTGTAATACCGGGAAATCTCCAGGCCCAGCCTGGGGGTTGGCAGCCCCACATGAGATGAGAAATTCCTTCAGACCATTGACTTTTATCAGACTAGGGTTGCCAGATCCCTGGTCTGAGTGGGGGGTTCCCCTGATTTTGGGGGGTTAGATCTGCCACCAGGCAGCTGACTGGCAGGGGAATCCCCATCCCCAACCAAGGACATCGCCGGACAACGTCCCCGATGTGATGCTGTCACCCGGCAGTGACATCATCACGTCACCAATGTCGGGATGACACTCTAGTTTTGGGGCAAACTCTTATGGTTTCTGTTAAGTAGGAGACTCAACACATCAGCTTTATTCAACGTAGTCAGAAGAAATCAAGAACGAGAGAAAAACATAGAGCAACAGGCTTTCTTTTAAACAGTCCGGGCTTGGGAGGCCACGCCCACATGTCAGATAACAACCAATAACTATGTACAGATAAAGTCCAATCAGAGTGCTTCCCTCCAGACATTTGCGCAGCTCTGATTGGTCTATTTACAATCCTGTTTCAGACCAAAGCTTAACATGGTTTTCAATACATAACAGTTTTGAAGCCAAACAAAATAGAGTTGTGCCCAAAAACTAGAGCGTCACCCCTGACATTGGCAACAAGTGACGTCACTTCCAGGTGTAGCCAATAGGTCAGAGTGGGTTTAATACATCTGCTAATGGTTCTCGTTGTATTGAGTTGGTCATCACGTTTGTAAACATTGACAACATGTACTTCCCCAACTTTTACTATGATTATGTGGATGTCATTGTGGACGTTAGTCAATATCAGCTTCACATTTTCAATGTTGTTTGAGACATAAGTCACTCGGTGCTTGATTCTTGGTGCTTGGGGGGGTCAATAGTGGGAGGGCTCCTAGTGTCCTGGCCCCACTGCTGGACCTCCTGATGGCACCTGGTATTTTTGGCCACTGTGTGATAGAGTGTTGGACTGGATGGGCCATTGGCCTGATCCAACATTGGCTTCTCTTATGTTCTTATGTTCACTATGCCATAGGTATGATGGTATGTGATGCCAGTAACATCATATCCCGCAATGATGATTGTTACTGGTTGCTATTTCTTTATATTGGTATTTTTGGTCTTTTGGGTGTTATTTGCTAAGGCTATCAGCTAATGCAATAAAGTTTATAAATGTACATACATTGTGATTTTTCTTATGGCACTCTTTTGGCTTGCTGAGCTAGGAGTGGGGCTGTGGTTTAGAGGGATGCAGATGGTCCCAGAATCAATTCCTCAGCATCTCTGTCTAAAAGGATCAGGCAGCAGGTGATGTGGAAGACTTCGCCCTGAGACCCTGGAGAGTCACTGCTGGTCAGAGAATAGTTATAACCAGGGGTCATTTCATAGAAAAAGAGGTGCAGGAGCTCATTAGCATAACTTATTTGCATATGCCACACCCCCTGGCATCACCGGAAGTGTGTCAGAAGGGAACACCCACCGCTCAGGCTCCACTGGACTGTTTTGGATTGCTAGCTATTGGGGGGGACGGGGGACGTGCAGATCTGTCCTCGCAGAAGAGGGAGAGCTTGTACCTGAGTAAAACTTAGTCTTAAAGGTGCCACTGGACTGTTTTGGACCGGGGGGGGGCCGGGGGGAGCTCTGCAACTTACCTGGCTGCTTCTTGCTCTGACTGAGGGCTGCTGGGAGCAGGGGGTGGGGCTTGTTGCATGTACCCACCCCCTGGGCTCTTTACTGCAGGAGCTCTGCTCCTGTGCGTTCCTGCAGGAAATGACCCCTGGTTATAATCCTACAGAGTTGCTGCCAGTCAGAGTAGGCAATGCTGGCCATGCTAGACCATGCTAGATCAGTGGCCTGACTCAGCATAAAGCAGCTTCATGTGTATTCCATGCTCAGATGGCTTGTCTTGAAACAGAAAGGCATGGTTAAAATTACCTAAATAAATCTCTCTGGTTCAGTTCTCTTGATCAGAGCCTTTAAAAGAACAGGATGAGAGATTCTCTGGAGGGGTTTTTTTTTTTTTTTATCAGCTTTATTCTGTACATGTCCGTGGCATTCTGGTTCCTTAGAAACTCTTTAGTGCATGCATCTTTGAGCAGTTTATTGCCAGTCAGTCACTACGGATGACCACACTTGTGTCAAGCCCCTTCTGTGTGCTTTGTTGGCTCCCCATTAAAAAAACCCAAAAAAATGACAACCCAGAATCCAGCCTAATACATCTGGCTAACAGCCTCATCATTGTTAAAGAACATCTAATTCTGTTAGCCTTTCTCACAATCAACACAATCTCTCAGCTGGACGTACTAAAGCAACAAAACTGACTCACCCCTCGACAATCAAAGTTTTCTTCTTTCTATCATATTTTTATCCTGTCCTTCCTCCAAGGAGCTTAAGGCAGGATACTTCGTTCTCCCTTCTGTCATTTTACCTTCACAACAGTGCGGGGCGGGGGCGGGGATGACTGGTCCAACATCACCTGCCAGGCATTAGTGGATGAACACAGTTTTGAACCCACATCTCTCTAATCCAGCCCTGTAACCACTTACCAACACGCATTCTCAGCTAATCTCATATATGTATTATTACACAAGTGCTTTACAAAGTTCGGGAAGTTGAGAGCTAAATTAGACATGCAGTAACTCATACAGAGACACGACAGGCAGCCTTTTGAGTTTTGGGTTCAGAGGAACCTTTAATTATTTAATTAACACTGCATGCAAGACAAGAGTTACTGCAGAAGAGGAGGGGGGGGGAGGAGGTTGGATTTAAACCCCACTCTTCACTACCCGAAGGAGTCTCAGAGCATTTTACAATCCTTCTCCCTTCCCCTCCCCACAACAGATACCCTGTGGGGTAGGTGGGACTAAGAGAGCTCTCTTGAGAACTGCCCTTGAGAGAACAGCTCTGAAAGAACTTATGACTGACCCAAGGTCACACCAGCAGCTGCATGTGGGAAAGTGGGGAATCAAACCCGGTTCTTCCAGATTAGAGTCCACACTCTTAACCACTACACCAAACTGGCTCTCAGATGGCCTGTATCTGAAAGTTGCAAATATGATACCAGACCGGACATTACAATACCAGTACATATATTTAGTATAGCAAAACTATATCACTGTGCATTAAAAAATGTTTTTAGAAGGTAAGAACTAGATTCCCATATAACTTCTCACTATTCAATGAAGTCAGTGGGATGTTTTATGTAACTCATTCCTCCTGCCTGTCTCATTTTTATCCTTCCTGCAAGGTGCTTTGGGCAGCATATCTGTCTCTCCCCTACCAATGTTGCTTTTCAGTCTAAGAGAGTGGTCCAAGATCAGCCAGTGAGCATAATAGCCAGCCCAGCTGCATGATTTTGAACTCAGTTCTCCCCAGTCCAATCACTACACAACACATCTCCTCAGACAAGTTCTTATCTATCATCACTCCAGTGTTTTCCAGAGTTCTGATAGTGGGCAGCCAAATCATATGAGCATCAACTCATACAGAGATGCAGTGGGAAGCCTCCTCTGAAGGCAAACATTTTATCTCCACAGTCCTAATTCAGCAACCACTATTTGTTAATGTATTCGATATTACTTTAAACATTTATTCGCTGCCTTTCTTCCTTACAGAGCTTGAGGCAGCAGGGCTATTTTTGGGCAGGAACGCACAGGAACGGAGTTCCGGCTGGCTTCCAAGTTGGCCACGCCCAGCAGGAAGTCATTAGCATAATAGGCCACACCCAACAGCAGAAACTCATTAGGATTGGCTACATTAGGGGTGTGTGGCCTAACATGCAAAGGAGTTCCTGCTACAAAAAAGCCCTGGGTTTTGACAACAAACAAGGTAAACAGAATAAGAAGCAAAAGGTGGGTGTGGCTGGATGACCACACTTCTGGTAACATGGGGGTGTGGCCTAATATGCCAATGAGCTGTGCTGTCAGGGGTGTGGCCTAATATGCTAATGAGTTTCTGCTATTGGGTGTGGCCTATTATGCTAATGAGTTCCTGCTGGGCTTTTTCTACAAAAAAAGCCCTGATAGCTTATGACAGAGATGAGACACATAACATAAAATACGCAAAACACATTTTAAAAAATCAATATTTAAAATCACAGTTCAGGTCTGCTAGTAAACTTGACCAAATATGGTCCTAAATGAAGCTGTCTTCAGCTGCCACCCAGAGATCAAAAGTGAGGGGGCCAGTCACGTCTCCCTGTGGAGGTTCCACACTACGCCACACTGGCCCTCATAACTCTCATCCCCTTTGCCAGACTCAGACCACAATGTTATTTTTAGAGCTGGGGCCCTTCAGTCCTCATATGCCTCCTGGAATGCCAGAGACACCACATAAGCAAGAATGAACACATCCCCCATTATCATAACTATGAAAATGACATCCGTTCTTGCAACACATCACTGTTAGGTACCATTCCGCATTGTATCTGTTTTTCCAGACCTGCCCAACGGCCCACACAAGAAATTATATTGGTAAAGGGGTAGACCAAAACTGATATGATTTCTGCCGCTTTAATTCACTGCCAAGTGTGGACATAACTGGGGAAGCTCAACATGCTTTAGCATGCTGGGCCCCCAAAGAATGTTCCGGCAAAAGTGCCTGTCAGAGGAGGGGGGAAAGCAGAGCAGTTGAGTGCTTTAGTTTTCAGAGATGCGATTTTTAGATAACGCCATGATGAAGAGCTTCGGTGAACCCTGAGCAGCTGACATAATCATGTGTCCTGTTCTCTGGAGGAGGAGACACGCTTATCTGTTTCAGCAGAGACACCTGTTCAGTTCCAGCTTTGACAGGGGCACGTGTTTTTGGCACATGCGGTAGAGAACCATGGCTCTCTGCCAAGACAGAAATATCGTCAGTTGGCAACTACTCTGCTGACATATAAATAGGACAAATGGCGTTCCTCAGTTCCTCCTTCTGGTGAGAATGATCAATGCTGAATTACAATATCATTCATAGGAACAAGGTATCTCCCTGCCTGTGTGGAATCTGGGTGGCCACTTGGAGGGAAAAGAGGATGCTGGCCTAGATGGGCTTTTTTTTTAAAGGACACCTCATAGATTTGTTCAGGGAGGCACTGTCGCTCAGTGGTAGAGCATCTGCTTTGCAGGCAGAAAGTCCCAGGTTCGATCCCTGGCACCTCCAATTAAAATAATGGGATTATGTGAAAGTCCTGAGATCCTGGAGGGCTATTGACAGTCAGAGCAGACAATATTGACCTTGCTGGAGCAATAGCCTGACTGGCTAAGACAGCTTCATACGTTCAGAACCTTTGCTTGTCTGTGCTTCCGCACCTCCATGAGGCCTTAGAACTGAAAGCTTAGGTTGGGAGGCTTTCCTAACAACAGCTGCTCACCAAATAATACACATATCTCTCTGCTTTCCAACAATCTGACTTTCTGGTCGAATCTGCATTTGTCTTTCCCACTGGTGTCCCAGCCTTCTGACTCTGTCTTCAAAAAAGCTGTCTACATTTGGTTTCGTTTTCACACCTCAATAGTGCTAGCATACGTTTGCACGTCCACATATGTTTATTACCTTCTCGTGGCGGCTCCACTGTGATTGCGCCTCCCCACTGCTTTAAAAGAATCTTCTCCAAACAACGTTCAAACAAGCATAAAGACGGCGTCACAGCAGCACGAAACTGATTTAAAAATGCAAATGCAGATTCGATCTTTTTTTTTTGAGCCCCCAGAGGGGGGATTTTTTGTTAATTTTTTATAAGACTACAAAACTAACACAGAAAAAAAGGGGGGGGGACTACATTTACAGGATAAAGAAAAGAAACCCACTACTACCTAAAAACCCAGAGAGGAGATCATCAATAGCTTAATTACATCAAGTCTTCCCTTCTTTTATGTCATTATAAACTGAGTCAAACATTTATAGTACTTTTTACCCTTTTCTTTAAATCTTAAACTTAACTGTCTAAAAACAGTATCCCCAATCATCCCATTTCAAAGTTCTCAAAGGCACAAATCAGAGTCCTTCATCCTTCACTTCTCCTTTCCCCGTCTCTTCCGCAACTTGAAAGGACTTTTTGGGGCTGCTGCTGCCCCTTGCTCTGCCAGAGAGTCCTCTCCGGAAGAACCCAAGTCCAGCTCGCCACTAGACTTACTTTCTTTTTTTCCATCCTCTGGCCTTCCCAACTGGACCCTTAGAAATTCCCGAGCTTTCAGAACAGAGTCAATCTTTTCTTTTTTATCCTTGATTTTGAAGGTGACGACTTCTGGAATTAGCTATTTATATCCAATTGAATTTGTCTGAAGAAAAAGCACGAGATCTTTGTACTTCTTTCTCCGTTGTCTTATTTCAAATGGAATGTCTTTTAAAACTCTAATAGCATTCTCTCCCACTTTCAGGGATATTCCAGAAACTGCTTTCAGGATTGCGTCCCTCACATGCCTCTTCGAGAATTTTACGACAATTTCCCCAGGCAGATTGTTTTTTTTTATGATCTATAGACCATGTCGCTTAGTAATGATTCCGCCTTCATCTCTGTCACTGGGGCTAGTAATTCACTCATCACTTCTTTAAGATTCTCTCCCTTATTCTCTGGCATGCCCTGAAAGCGAAGGATCATATTAGCCTTTTTCATTTGTAATTGCAGCAGCTGATCGTCCGTGGAAATTTGTTTTGCACTTTTTTCTTCACCTTTTGGGTCGTTGCATCCACTTCATTCACCTTCTCAGTATTTTGTTTCATCATTTGCAATGTCTCATTTATCTGATTTTGCTGAGGTGATACATTGAGTCATTGTTGACATTTGTTCCTGCGGAGGAGCATGGATTCTGCTATGGTCTTAGCCAACTCACTGGTAACTTCTGGTTTCGAGCTCTCAGTCTCGGTTTCAAAAGTTTTTCTTTGTCCTTCCTCCCCCCCATCTTTATCGTTTGTTTACTTTCACAATTTTTAAAAAAGTCTCTGAATGTGCGCTTGAACGCTTAAACTCGCTTTGGTAAGTACTTCTAGACAGTTTCTTTCGCGTTTTCTTCCGCTCCCCCCCTCAAAAGTTCAAAGGTTCATGCGCATGGGAGGCGTCCCTCCCCCGCTCGACCTCTTCCTGTTCAGTGGGGTGGGGTGGGGAGCTATCTTTTCCCTTTGCAAACGCTTTAAAACTGACTCACGTTCATAATTGGTCTTCCGACCTCGTTTTCGGCTTCATTTCTGACGCTCGATCTCCTGCGCTTGCCCCGGTCGGCGTCACTTAAGTCCATTCGGTCTCTCAGCATGGAGAACCATTGGAATGAAGAGGCGCCTCAATTCTCCGGCATTCCGCCATCGAAGAGGCAACCTCTTATAAGTTCCATGGCCAGGGTCCCTTCGCCGGTTGATGGCGGCGGGCTAGCAGACACACCTCCCGGACCTCCTGGGGGTGAAGCTGCGCTCCAGCCGAAGGAGGGGGTGCGCAGGCTTGTTAACCCCCCCAGATTCGATCTTTATCTAGTACATTGTTTATTCTGCCAAGGAGCAGGTTTTTATCCTCCAAGGAACTCAGGGCAGTGTACGTGGCTCTGCTTTACCATTTTAGCCTCTCAACTAGTGCTGCCATTTCCCTTGTAAGACACCCCCTGGAGAAGTGATATCAGTCTGCTCTAGGAATTTCTGGGGACTCTATGGTTTTACCAAAGAGTTGCCTGCAATCTCTAGAAAGTCATGACGTTGCTTCTGGGTTTCCCCCCAGTTTATCAGTGGTCCATTCTGCATCTGGCATCCGCTCCACATTTTATCAGCACTCAACGTGGTTCCCCCTCACCTCGGAATATCTGTTTTCATTGCATTGCCTTGGATCCTGGTTTCTGCATTGGCTAGTGTCAGCTTGCCATCTGTTTTGCTTTCAATGCCTGGTCCTGCTGCATTGTTATGCAGATATTCCTGTGTCAGTACTTGCCTCAGCCGTCATTAGCCACCTGAGCCAAGTAATTCATGGTGAGGAGATAAATATAGAGGGGGAAATAGGGGCGGGGAACTGAAGTTGTCTGCTTATTGTTCTCTTCAAATCAGAAGCGGAGAAAGGAAAAGGTGCTGCTCAAACCCACATTCAGATAACCCGGGGCAAGGCCATACTGACTGTGAAGTCACCCCTGAATGGCCATAAATCTATGCAGAAGGTACCATAAAACCCGATGAACAAAGAAAGTGAAAGAAGCATGCAGTGTAGAGGGAGATTAACCTCCTGACATCGCTGTGGAAAAACTGCAAGGAAACTGATAGGTGCAGAGTCAGCCAGTGATTGAAGGGCCAAACAAAAAACAATTTACGGTGTTCTACTACTTGGGCCGGAGTCCCTTACCTGACCTTCTAGGGAGCACCTTGAATGTTCCCACTGTCGCTGCCAGTCTACCTACCTCTTCCTACACATGCTGTGGAAAAACTGCAAGGAAACTGATGGGTGCAGAGTCAGCCAGTGATTGAAGGGCCAAACAAACAACACTTTACGGTGTTCTACTACTTGGGCCTGGGTCCCTTACCTGACCTTCTAGGGAGCAACTTGAATGTTTCCACTGTCGCTGCCAGTCTACCTACCTCTTCCTACACAAAAGGCTAAAGATTGGGCGCACTGCTACACCCCAGATCCCAAACAGAGCTTCTCCACTGTTGTAATAGTGTAACAAGCACCCCTATCATAACTTTGCTCATCAGTAACTGTTACCAGAAGATCCTGTTTATGAGTAACTAACAAGGCAGCCCGAAGCAGAGTTACACCCTTCTAAATCCATTGATTTCAATTGATTTAGAAGCCTATAACCCTGTTCAGGACAGTATTATACGTAGAGAAGGGATTATTGCTATTTACTCCTTCAATGAAGCAAATAAATCAAAGAGGATTTAATTCAAACATTAAGCAGCTCAATTTCAAACAAGCACCGATCAATTCAAGATCCTGGCTTGGGTTTACCATGGATGGTAGGATTTTCCACCTACAGAGCTTAACTTTCTGGTCTCCCCTTTTGCTACAGCTCAAAATGCCCCTGAAATGCTGTTCCCTGACAATACAGGACCCCAGAAGAAGCATGATGGGGTTATTTGGGGGTGCAGCAGGTGTGGGGAATAGGATTGCCAACTTCCAGATGGGGTCTGGAGATCTCCCACTATTACAAGCTATTTCCAGGCCACAGAAATCAGCTCACCTGGAGAAAATGGCTGCTTTGGAGGGTGGACTCTATGGCACTGTGCCCTGCTGAGGCCCCTCCCCAGGCTCCACCCTCAAAATCTCCAGGTATTTCCCAACACAGAGCTGGCAACCCTAGCGGGGAAGGTGAGAAAGTCACATTCCACAGGTGGAACTCCTTGTATTTGCAGAAATGCTGTGGTAGACCCAGGCCTCTGTCACTTGGCTTAAGCACTTGAGTTAAGGTGGAAATAAAAACAGAACCAAGAATTCAGAAGTTGCTGCATAGGAAATTCTGTACATACCCAGAAACAGTGAGTGGAATTGCAGAAGGCCAAACAGTGATGGGATGGCCCATGGATCTGAAAAAGAGCACTGCAGTACCTCAGAGCCAAAACAAGAGAAGGATCACAGATCTCTGCTTACGTCATTCTCATCTCCTCCAAGTCATCCTCACAACAGCCCTGTGAAGTTGTTAGGTTGAGAGTTATCTGTCAAGCTTCCATGGCAGAGTGGAGATTCGTACCTGGGTCTTTCAGATCCTTGACCAGCAGTCCAACCATAAACCACACTGTATGGTCTATACATGTAACTTACGTCCTTTCCACATTTGCCTGCCACTCCGGATTTTCTCAGTGTTCGAGTTAAGGCAATTTAAGTCCAGGGCGAAACAGCATCCAAATAACCTGGGGCAACAGGAGGCTGAAACCGGGCTGACCACTGAAGGGAGGTAATGTAATACAGAATGGGGG
>NW_015164250.1:63281-63995 GCF_001447785.1 Gekko japonicus
GGACCCGGAATAAAAAGAAGGCTGAACTCAATTATAGTGCATAATGGGGGGGAAACTGGATTAAAAAGGTCGAATTCGATTTTAGTGCAGAATTGCTTGGAGGACACTGCGGTGAACATGGATTAAAAGGAGTGCGCAGAAAGGGCCAGAGTGAGGTAGCAGAATATGGTGAACTGGACTTCAGCCTTTAGACTCTACAGGTGGGAGAGCACATTTCCAAATGCACATGTACTTTAGGACCCACCATGGTGTAGCGGTTAGAGTGTCAGGCAAGAATCAGAGAGACCCAGGTTCAAATCCCCACTCTGCTGTGGAAACTTCCCAGATAACCTTCCTAGATAACACACTCTCTCTCAGCTGAATCTGTCTCACAGGGTTGTTATAAGGATCAAATGGAGGAGGTGAGAATGATGTCATAAGCTACTGGCCCTCTACTCACAGCCCCTCCCACTGTTAACTGAATTTATTTATTTATTTAGAATATTTCTGTGCTGCCTTTCCACCCAAATAGGGTCCCCCCCAGGCAGTGAACACAGAAACATTAAAATATTATTTTTAAAAAATATTAAGTACATATACAATAATTCAATAAAAACATGTAAACACACATAACACTCCAGGTAGGGTTTGGAGATCTCCCAAACTTATAACTGATCTCCAGGGTCTGGAGATCAGCTAACTAGGAGAAAATGGCTGCTTTGGAGGCGCCCCACT
>NW_015164250.1:64922-76971 GCF_001447785.1 Gekko japonicus
AGACCTGCAGAGACATGTGTCTCCATGGAAGGCCGTGTAGGAAGAACGAGAGGACAAAGAAAGAGGAATGGTCAGAGGGCAGATTCCAGGTTAAGACAAAGAGAGGCATCCCATTCAAGGAGATGACACCTCTACACACTTAGCGTGATGTAGCACACCGCAATGTCCAGGCATGCGGCGGGCGGCAGGGCTCTTTTTGTAGCAGGTACTCATTTGCATATCAAGCGACACACCCCTAATGTAGCCAATCCTCCAAGAGCTTACAGAGCTCTTCTTACAGGAGCTACTGTAAGCTCTTGGAGGATTGGCTACATTAGGGGTGTGTCGCTTGATATGCAAATGAGTACCTGCTACAAAAAGAGCCCTGCCGCCCGCCGCATGCCTGGACATTGCGGTGTGCTACATCACGCTAAGTGTGTAGAGGTGTCATCTCCTTGAATGGGATGCCTCTCTTTGTCTTAACCTGGAATCTGCCCTCTGACCATTCCTCTTTCTTTGTCCTCTCGTTCTTCCTACATGGCCTTCCATGGAGACACATGTCTCTGCAGGTCTCTCCCGTAGAGACAGTGCCCTCATACTCCCACACATGTGATACCTGACAAGCTGGCCATTTGTGACAGGGAAAGTACTCTTTAGACTAGGCTTCTTTCTCTCCTTTCGACTGCAACCTGAATGTGAACTGGATCTACTTGAATGAATATAAGGTTATCCTTTTTTGCAATATACCTCTTGGGAGATTTATTTACTGCACTCGGTGTCATGCTTCAACGACTGGGCAAACTCTGCTATATTAACCAGATATCCCGATAACAATACCAGTTATGGGGGTATGCTTTAAAAAGTCTTCTCCCACAAAGGTGTGCAGGGAGGGAATGCGGGCAAAAGTGCCCCCCCCCACATCTGATGTGAATGTGCAGAGGGAGTTTCCATGTGTATGTTCCCTCACCTTGATTTGGGACACTGCTTTATGAACCTTGCGAATCATGAGGAGGAAGCATATGTACAGACACTTCCTCCGCGCACAAGCACCATGATCAAGAGCTGGTGTCCTTGTGTTTAGTCAACACGTGGAGTGTTGGTGGGCACAGCACTACTGTCAATCCCCACTGGGGAGAAAAGCAGGGAATAAAAATAAAGTTAACCACCACCTTGCAATTAGAAAAGAAACAACAGACTAGACAAAGGGTTAGGCTAGAACAATTTTCCCTGATGTCCTCGTTTCCCCTCTTCAGGGATTATTTTATATGGGGAGATCATTCAAAAACGGTACGTCCCACCTGTAGTCAGAAGTGACACAGTTCTTCTTCTTCTTCTTCATTTATAATTTGATTTTATGTAGAAAAATATCAGTACAAAATACAGAACAACATTGAGAATAGAAAAAACTGTTAAACTGTAAATTTTAACGAGATTAAAGTAGTTGAATCGTTGTGCATTTCGAAGATTGCATTCCATACTGTTTCATCATAACTGTTTCATATAACACATAGTGGGTGCGTTCAGACGGGCATTTAAGCCAGTATAGATGCCAGTTAGAATCAGTGTACTTACGGGCAATCACACGGCGAACATCTGCCTTCTGTCCCTAACCATTGTAAACAGCCTTTAAACCGTTGTATTCTGCTACTAGGTCCCCAAGTGGTGGTATCCTAAGTGCACCAGTTCCAGCCGCATTATCCCCGTCTGATCAGTCTCCGCTGGTGTCTAGCCACTTCCGTTTGGAAGCCCGAATCTTTTTCACCATTTGTTTTATTTGATTCCAAAAGGCAGAAATGACAGTGCATTCCCACCAGCAGTGAGCATATGTGCCAATCTGTTGGCAATTCTTCCAGCATTTCGGGGACATCGTTGAGCTCATACGGGACAACCTTTGAGGAGTAAGATACCACCGTGCCATTATCTTAAATTCTTGTAGTTCAAGGGGTATAGAGCTGGGGAAATGATGTTTTGTGGTCCAGAGGTCCAACCAGAAATCATCATCCCATTCTTGTGCACAATCTTCCTGCCATACCTTTTGATATGTTAGAAGGTTGGGATGGTTATCTCTTAGCAATGACTGATAGGTGGATGAGATTAAGCCTTTATGTCCATTTTCAAAGAGTTGGAAGATTGTTTCTAGTTCGGTGCGTGGTTGACATAGGACAGATGTTATTTTAAGTTTTTCTGTGGCATGTTTGACCTGCAGATATAAAAACCAAGGTACTGGTAGCCCTAGCTTGAGTTCTAAGGCTGGTTTTGATGCTATGTCACTAAATTGAGTCATTTTGGCTTTTTTCCAGCATTCAGGATATGATGGTTCTACTGCCTCTCTAAACCAGGATTGATCTATAAAAGGTAGGTATCTGGAGGTTTGGGGTAGTAGCTTTTTACGATGTAGTCTCCAAAAACTAAGTATTGGTTTCAGAAATGTATTATTATTTCTTGTATCCTTGGACAGGTTCAATTTTTCATCCCAGATTAGGTTATTTATTGTTATCGGGTGGTAGGTGTCTGAACATATCCAGATCCAGTCTGGTGGGGACATTGCATGTTGAAGTTTTACTATGGCCCCGGTCACACGGGCAGGAAAATGTGGGGGGGAAGCACGGCTATTTGCCCCAGAGCAAAATAATGCGCGGTTGAATGATCAGACATCCCGTCGAGGTCCTGTCGAGGTCCCGTGTTTAGGGGGGAGGTGCCGATCACACGACCATCCTGCAGCGCAGCGCAATCACACCAGCAATCGCAAGGCACCGCTTCCGTGGCAAACGGGATAGATTTTTTTAAAAACTGCCGTTTGTACATACGCATGACTGAGCAATCGTATCTGCACATCCGAAGGCGGGTGGTGGGCTTACCGGAGAGGGCGACAGACGCTTCTGGACCCCAACAGAGCTCCGAGGCATAGCCAATGGAGGGGGTGGTGGGCCCCCTCATCACAGCCGCTCTAACCGGCTGCGCGACAGTGGCCATAGCGACCCTCCAGAGGCGGCAAGCCTGGCTGCAGTGGGAGGGGGCCTCTTTGTGCGTATGCGCCATTGGGCGCTTGTGCACATCCTGTGGAGATGGGGGAAAAAACCTGTTCACGACGGGACATGGGCGGGCGCCGGATGCCACGGGATTCCACTGGAAATGCGATCAGGCGCCCTCCCTTGCCCCGCAATTTCCGGAAACTAGTACCTCGGAGCTACTAGTTTTTTGCCCCGCATCTTCGACGGGAAGCCTCAGGTTCAGCACAGGAGCTCTACGCTTCCCAGATGTGGTGGTGTGATTGCGCCCAGAAAATCCGCCTATCTTCCGTCTCTGTAGCATGGCTAATGCTCCGTGTGACTGCAGCCTATATTAGCCAACAGTGTAGCTTTCCTTTAAGTCAGGGAATCCAAACCCTCCTCTGTTCTTGGGCCTTCGTAGGTGGCACAGTCCTTCTACCGCCTCATTCTTCTGTATGTGTAGAGGCAGTCTTTTAGCCTTTTGATTCTGTCCATGGGGTTTTCTTGGCAAACATACTGGAGTGGGTTGCCATTTCCTTCTTATTCTCAGCCTTATTCTAATCCTTCTCAGCCTGTTTACCTCTTTGGGAATGAGTCAAACCCCCCAGAAATGATGAGTTCTGCACAATGACTCAGCCATAATTTAGAGCATCGTTGGCCCGTGCAAATTGGTCAGCAGCAGGCACAGGTGTTGACGATTGCTGAAAGCTGCAACCGCATAAGCGAGCGGAACAAAGCAAAGAGCCATCTTCCTCTGTACTCTGTCAGCCGGGTGACCCTGGAAAGCTCAAAGAAGGGCACAGCGGTGCTAGACACCCTGGCCGCCGAACATATATTGCTTCTGCTCATTGTGGCTCCATTTGGCTGTCAAATTTAGTCGCCATGGATGTTCCCACTTTCCTGGCTTTCCACAAATGATGCAAAACTGAATTGAGAGGGCTTCTCTATGCAGGCAATAGGGGTAGCACTGCACAAAAGGCTTCGCAAAGCTAGTAGGACAAATTGTTGGGGACTGTGGCCTATACTACTGTGTATAGTTTGCTGTCAATTGGCTCCTACAATGTAATCTTGCTCCATTTAATGTGTCATGCTAACACTTATGCTTTGCTTCTGTTTTTTAGATTTCTGGTTGGTTCTACAGCCCAGATCTTATTTCATTGTTTATTGAAAGTGCCATTCTGTTGGTTGTATTGACTCACTATGGGCCATCTGCCTTGAGTCCCGTTGAGAGTGACCCACGGTAAACAATGTAAATAAATAAATGATTAAGAATTCTGAAAGGCTTCATCACAAGAATCAGGTAAAACTGGAAACTACAGAATAGCCCTGTTGGATCAGACCAGTGGTCCATCAAGTCCAGCACCCTGTTTTGTACAGTGGCAAACTAGTTGCCCTGGAGGACTAACAAAACAGGCGCAGAGGCCAAGGCCTTCCCCTGATGCTGCCCACTAACCCTGGATTTTAGATGGCTTCTGCCTTTGGATGTGGAGGTTTCCTTTATGGCTAGTAGCCTTTGTTGGTTCTCTCCTCCATGAGCCTGTCTAATGCCCTTTTAAAGGCATCTATGTTTGTGCCCCTCACCAGTGAGTTCCTCTAAAGTCTAAACTGATACTGAAAATCAAACTTGAGAGGGTGTCAAGCTTTGGTTTCGTTTCACCTCGTTCCACTTCACTGCTTGCCATAGCTATGGGGGGGAGGGAATTCCTGAGGGGAGTGGATGGGTGTTTGGAGTGGATGCTTCTAGAAGCCATAACTTTCCCTCAAGCTGTGCCCCAACTCTAATTCCCAAGGGAGCTGGCCTTGGAGTCTTCTCTGCCAGGCTAGGATGTAGATAAGGCATCATATATCTGTCAGGGTTGCCATAGTGATTGTAGGGGCTGAATGATGACCTATGCGTGACGTGTGGGGTGTATTTTGTATTACCTATATTAGAGGCTTTTGCATGCCTTTTGTTAGTTCTGACACAGAGCCTGTTTCCTGAAGAAAGCATTTCTCAATAAACTACCACTGATTAAGTGTGTTGTGGAGAGTGTCTCAACTGGAAGACCTGGCAGAGGGCAGAAGACACTGCTAGCTGATGAGATGTTATTCTGTTATCTCACTCAGCTAATCTTCCCTAACAGTGGAGAAGCAGATTCAGGTGCTATAGCCGTGCTGGTCTGAAGCAACAGAACAAAGTCTGAGTCCAGTGGCACCTTTAAGACCAACAAAATTTTATTCTGGGTATAAGCTCTCATGTGCATGCACACAGAAGCTTATATCCAGAATTAAACTTTGTTGGTCTTAAGGGTGCCACTGGACTTAAACTTTGTTCAGTTGAGAAGCAGGAAAGATTAGCCAAGAGGGATATTTAGTGGTGGCATGCACAGGCTGTACATTTGGCCACCCAATGAGAAGGGAGCACTCACTGGAGAAGACCCTGATGCTGGGAAAGACTGAAGGTCAAAGAAGACGGGGACGGCAAAGGATGAGATGGTTAGACAGTGTCATCGATGCAACAAACATGAAACTGAGCAAACTTCAAAGGACGGTGGAAGACAGGAGGGCCTGGCGGGAGCTGGTCCATGGGGTCGCAAAGAGTTGGACTCGACTGTGCGACTGAACAACAACAACAAAGCACAGGCTGGAGGTCCGTCGATTTTAAAGAAACCCACAGTAAACTGAGTAAAGCAATGCACACTATACAGAAAAAACCCAACTGCAGGGCTTTTTTTGTAGAAAAAGCCCAGCGGGAACTCATTAGCATAACAGGCCACACCCAATAGCAAAAACTCATTAGCATATTAGGCCACACCCCATGCCTTTCCTTTGTTTGCCCGGGCGCCCGCAGCTGTGGGGAGCCCCGGCAAGCCGGCCCTTGGAGGGGACAGGAGGCAGTTTAAACTGCCTTCCTTTGGCTGGCCCAGGCACCCTGTGGCTGTGGGGAGCCTGGGCAAACTAGCCCTTGGGCAGGCTGGGGAAGGCATAGGGAGGCATTTAAATGCCTCCTCTATCCCGCCTGCCTCGGAGTCGCCGGGGGGAGGGTCACTCTCCAGGCCTTCCCTCTGTAGCCACGCACACAGAGGTTTTGGCTGTAGTGGGCGTGGCCAACTCTGAAGCCAGCCGGAACTCCGTTCCTGTGCGTTCCTGCCCACACATATTTTGTTAGTCTTTAAGGTGCTCCTGGACTCTTGCTCTTTTTTACTCCTATAGGACGGTGGTTCTCCAGTGTGGTGCGTATGGGCACCACGGCATTTGCCAGTACATTTCCCGATACCCACTTCCTTCTTCCACAAAGCACTGGTGCAAAGAACCAATCCTGGTTTTCTTCCCTCTCATTGGAGCAGGAGGTACATCAGAAGAGCCCAGAAGACATCACCATGGTGTCTGAAAGGAGAACCCATCTGGAAACAGCTGCCTTCCTCATGGGTTGGCATCTGACTTGGAACTTTCCAACACTTTCCCTTTCCCCTTGAAGTTTTCTGACCCACTTGGTTATTGCTCCACACAGACGCCATCAGGGGAAAGCTAAGAAGTTCCATGACCATTGGTGCCTTCTGCTGATGGATTTGGGATCCAACCCTATATCTTCCCAGTGCCTCATTTGGTTAATCCAACACAGGTATGCTAACAATGTATATAGTTTTAATATTTACATCCTATATTTCTTCCATCATGGAATTCAAAAGGCAAATGCATAAAGGGTCCTAGGAAATCTCCCTCTTAGGCACTGATCAGACCCAAATCTGCTTATATGAACAAGATGGATGCATCATATGCCTTCCAGGCTTGCCAGTGGACCAAAAGATGAACAGAATTCTCCATTCTAGGAATGCCATGGATTTCACGTCAAACATGTCTGACTGTCAAACTTACCTTGTATGACTGTGATGATCAGGCATGAGCTGATCACCAGGTCTGTTCAGTTTGGTGTCAAATAGGCTTGCATCAGGTTTTTTTCAAAACTGTGCATGTGCTAAAATGCTGCTGATCCAAACAGACTGGCTGTCATTCATGTCAGAAACGACTACTTGTACAAACACTGAATGGTGGGATTAAAAAACAACACCACATACCATGTTTATTTACGGCTGTTTTAAAAATATAAGCTTGGAGACGCCAGCAAATTCCTGTGTGCAAGGACTTAAAAAAAATTTTTTTTACCAGTTCCCCCTCCCTTGGCGGACTTCTGACTCACTCCCTCATGCTGTTTCTGTGGGGTCTCCTGTCTCCCAGGGACATAATTTTGAACTACAGCAGGATGGGAGGCAATGAGGTTGCCAGCACTGCCCCAGCAAATGTCAGGTTTTGCTGGTGGTTCCTGGGTAGGGTGGAGTTTGGGGGCGGCGGCCGGGACCGTTGGGGGCAGGGTGTGTGGCCTTATGACACACTTTCAGTGATGTCAGGGGGTGTGGCCTTATGACACACTTCTGGTGATGCCAGGGGGTGTGGTGTATGCTAATGAGTTATGCTAATGAGTTCCCCTAGCTCTTTTTCTACGAAACGACCCCTGCTCCCAGGGACATAATTTTGAACTACAGCAGGATGGGAGGCAATGAGGTTGCCAGCACTGCCCCAGCAAATGTCAGGTTTTGTTGGTGGTTCCTGGGTAGGGTGGAGTTTGGGAAGCATGTGACATCCCATCTGGGTGTCACTCTAGGAATTTCACCTACAGGCATAGAAAATTCCCTAGCGCATCACTATAGAGGCCATTTTCAAGCCAGGTCATGCCAGAAACAACATTATCACACTGGGCATATCAATTGGGCCTCTCCCTGCATTTCACTCAGGCATTTCTTCCTGCCCCTTAGCTGAGTGGCCGCAGGCAGTGAGAGACAGGGCAGGATATCTCCAGGCCACAGCAGGTAGCTAACAACCCTATATTGCCTGATCAGCACCAGCTGTCAAATATTGCATTGGAATTCCTTCAGAACTGTGCTTGATCAATTGTGGGGAAAAACAGGTAATATTTATGCTGTCAGATTACAGCTATGGGAGTTGTTTGGGGTTTTTTTTAGCCTTCCTGGACATCATAATTCTATTACATTTGACATAATATTCAAGAGAGGACTCAGCTGGAGGTCAGGGAACATTTTTTTAAAACATTGCCCATGTTTCCAGGTCCTTCTACTTTAGAAAAAGGTAAGCAAAAATGCCTTAGCCCAGGGTCCACCCTCTCTTGGGTACTGGCTGATCTGAACACAGTTCACCAGCACTGAAAATTCTACACTGCTTACCAGTTTGTTTCCAGGTGCTGGTTTTGACCTGGTTTTGACCTTGTAGCTTGGGTCCAAAATGTCTAAAAGCCTGCCTTCTCATATTGATATATAAAAAAAACTTGGAGGAACTAAAGTAATGCATTGTTATACATCATCATCATCATCATCATTATTATTAGGGGCTTATGAGGCATAGTACCTTGGATCCTACTACTTCGCTCAGCAGAGCATGAAGACTTCCTCCAGAAGAAGAGAATCTTTCTCCAGAAGGAGGTTCCTTGCTCCACACTAAGGAAATGTGGAAGGCTCCACACTAGGAAGGCTCCACACCAATGTTCCCTCTAAGCTGAGTTAGTGTGAGCTAGCTCACAGTTTTTTAGCCTCCGGCTCACACATTTTTGTCTTAGCTCAGGAAGGATGGCTCCAAAGCAAACTGATTTATGCAGTAGCCAAATCGCTCGCTCACAACTTTAATGCCAGTAGCTCACAAAGTTGAATTTTTGCTCATAAGACTCCACAGCTTAGAGGGAGCATTGCTCCACACTAAGCTGAATAGGATGTAACCCATGAGAGCTGCCAGGCGCACCTCCGTGCCAGGTGATCTCTCACCCGTGCCCTCTGTTGCCTGCGGTCGATCCGGTGAGCAGCAGGAAAAAAAATGGTTGAGGAGCGATGACATTGATTCTGTGATGTCACTTCCAGGTAATCGCCGGAAGTGACATCACAGTGTCAGCACCACTTCCCCCTCCCAGGCTCTGCCCCTCAACAGCTCCCAGGGATTGCAGGCATGGGCCTGGCCCCCCTACAACCCATGGACCTTAGTGTGGCCAGGGAGTATAGGGCAATTAGCATCAGCAAGAAACACTGCATAGGTGCCGCCTGAGGAAATATGTTTGTTGCCTCACAAACTGGTTTAAAGCAGGGGTCATTTCGTAGAAAAAGAGCTAGGGGAACTCATTAGCATAACTCATTAGCATACGCCACACCCCCTGACATCACCGGAAGTGTGTCATAAGGCCACACCCCCTGACATCACCGGAAATATGTCATAAGGCCACACACCCCGCCCCCAACGGTCTCGGCTGCCGCCATTCTCTTTGGCCTCCTCCTCTTTGGCTCTCCTCAGAGGAGAGTCACTCGTGGTGATAGAACCAGAGGTCATTTCAGGGGGGTCGTGGGGGATCGCAGTTCCCCCGGGTGAGGTATGGGGGGGCGGGACACATGACGAAGCCCCGCCCCCTGCTTCCGGCCGCCCCGCTTCCGGCCCTCATTCAGCCAGGAGGAGGCAGGAGAAGAGAGAGGGTAAGTCGCTTCCTCCTTGCCTCTCCCCACCCCTGCCTGCCTGGGGCCAGGGAGGGCCTTCGCGGGGCTTCCTTGCACTCCCGCTGGCCTTGCAGGTCCACCGCCGGGCCCCCCCGAAATGACCTCTGGTTTAAAGTAACTGAAATGCCCTTTGGGGAGAGGGCGTCTTACATGGCTTTAAATCCCTGCCTTTTGTTGCATTGAATTGGCTTCTAAACCCATGCTTTAGTCAAGTGACTAAGGTTTATGCCTTTCAAAGTTTGGCTGAGGACGGGCATTAAGTACACTTTAGAAACACAGTGTAGTTGATTGACAACAATAGGTGAGCATTCTAACTGCTTTCCCACCAGTTCCTGCAAGAATAAGGATGTCTGCAATGAGTAATCAGAATGATGCCTGTAATAAGGAACAGAAAATTTTGCTTCTATGTATGAAGAAGTGGGAGGCATAGAAGAGCAATTGGGATAGAATGCCTCCCTAGTTTGGCAAAGAACTGCATAGGCAAATAGCAAAAAAATTCTGGTTTAATGTGTGTGTTGGGGGTGGGCTGGGGGAGAAAGTTGACCGAGGAAAGGTTTTCTGAGTCTTCAGGAAGGCTAAAAGAATTAAAAGAGAGCTGAGGAGCTCTTTGTAGGAAAAACTGAAGTGGAATGAGAACTTATCTCTTTTGTTCTGTGGTCTGAGAAGAAGAGGAGGAGGAGGAGGAGATTGGATTTATACCCCGCCCTTCACGGAGTCTCAGAGCAGCTTACAAACTCCTTTCCCTTCCCCTCCACACAACAGACACCCTGTGAGGTAGGTGGGGCTGAGAGAGCTCTGACAGAAACTGCTCTTTCAAGGACAGCTGTTGTCAGAACTATGACTTACCCAAGGTCATACAGCAGCTGCAAGTGGAGGCGTGGGGAATCAAACCTGGTTCTCACAGATTAGAGTCCACACCAGTGTTCCCTCTAAACTGAGTTAGTGTGAGCTAGCTCACAGTTTTTTAGCCTCCGGCTCACACATTTTTGTCTTTGCTCAGGAAGGATGGCTCCAGAGCAAGCTAATTCCTGCAGTAGCTAAACCGCTCGCTCGCAACTTTAATGCCTGTAGCTCACAAAGTAGAATTTTTGCTCACAAGACTCCAAAGCTTAGAGGGAGCACACCAAACTGGCTCTCCTATTTCATGATGAATCCAGTAATAATGAATGGAATCAAGGAATTCATTCAATGTATGTCATTCATATATATGAAACAGCAACAATACACTAGTAATATCTACAGTACCAGATGAATATTCGGCGTTGTTAAACTACATCTCATATGAAAGTAGTAGGCATAACTAGAACCCTTTTCAGATGTTCTGTCTGGGGGTATTGAACCACACAAACCAGTAGAGCATGCTATCCCTGAACCTTGACTAGGGTTGCTAGGTCTGGGTAGGAAAATAACTGGAGACTTTGGGGGAGGATCCAGGAGAGGGCGGGGTTTGGGAAGGGGAGGGGCCTCAGCATGGTACAATGCCATAGAGTCCACCCTTCAAAGCAGCCATTTTCTCCAGGGGAGCTGATCTCTGTCAGCTGGGGTCAGTTGTAAAAGCAGGAGTTCTCCAGGCCCCACCTGGAGGCTGGCAACCCTAGAATCTTCCGATATGCATTGTTGCCATTTTGTCTGAAATGGGCACTGCATAAGACAAAATGGTGACCGCACATATTGAGAGGATTGTGGTTGTGTGTATTACTAGCATGTGCAGTTGATAAGTGTACCATCTAAGAACGTCTGGAGTAAGAAGATTATGCCAGTGTTTCAGACATCTTTATAGAGGTCACCATCATTGTAGGCTTATAAGACGTTAAACTACAGAAAGAAACAAGATCAGTTTAAAACACTACAAATCCATCTTCATCACAGCTATACAAACAGCAGAATTAAGACCACCGGGATTAAAAATTATGTTATGCTTAACTAAAAATCTGAACAACCAAAAGCTTGGATAAACAGGACAGCCTTCAGGCTAACAGCATGCAGCAAACACTTCCCAGGACAGGAGGAAATTCAATAAGTGGCCAGAACCTCAGAAAAGAGCTTATCTCTGGTGGGTATACTCACCCACCTAACTACATCCAGAGAAGGGCCTTTTCAAGACAATCTCCACCGGCAGACAGGTTCATATTGTATAGGCCTTGCCCCTGTGTATGTAGATACAGATTGGGGGGGGAGACAGATGCTCTGTTCATTTGTACATTTCTGATTAATCATCCACACTGTACATCTCAGAGACGTGGGTGGATAAAAATGCATTAGAGATGTCGACTGTGTGTAGTGCATTAGACTAAGGTAGTTAGGATGTGTCTCACAAGGCATGTAGCCCTCAGATAGGAACCAAAATTTCCTCAGTCTGAAATGGTGGTCAAGTCAAGAAATGTCTTGTTTGAATAGGGTGGCAATTTTGCTCATTTTTGTAATGGGGGGAGGTTGTAATTTAATCACAGTGATGGGTTTGGGGTAGGGATCCCAAGTCCCCCTGGGGAAACCCCCGCCCCAGAGGCCCGTTCCCCGGCGCTGCCGGATCGGGCCCCAGGGGGAACTCCACCCCGACGT
>NW_015164250.1:77080-80116 GCF_001447785.1 Gekko japonicus
AGCGTGCCTGGCGTCCTCCCGTCACTTCCGGGTGATGTGCATGCGGCGCACGCGCACACAAGACGCCGGCCAGGAGCCCCCCACTCCCGGCGAAGATAGACTTGGCAAGCCTAGTTTGGAGATAATCAGTCTTGATCTGGGCCTGAGTGAAAATGATAGTTTATTGAGATTTTATTGAAAATTGTTCAGACGCTTGGTAGCTGTGGCTTCTAACCCCTTGGCATATTATGACACACCTGGTTTAGTGCTTGCAGCTGGGACCACATCAACCATATTGTTAGGATTTGAAGGTGTAACCTTCTGGCCCTTTGAGATATGCAGCATCACATCACAATGAAGCTGTTTGCAAGATGAATCCAAGTCAGTTATGTAAACGCTTGTAATATATGTGGTATCATCTTCTCCTATGTCTAGCCAGTTTGGTGTAGTGGTTAGGAGCACGGACTCTACTCTGGGAGAACCAGGTTTGATTCCCCACTCCTCCACTTGCACCTGCTGGATGACCTTGGGCAAGCCATAGTTCTGGCACAGCTGTTCTTGTAAAAGAGCAGTTTCTGTCAGAGCTCTCTCAGCCCCACCTACCTCACAGGGTGTCTGTTGTGGGGAGGGGAAGGGAAAGGAGTCTGTAAGCCGCTCTGAGACTCCTTCTGGGTAGTGAAGGGCGGGGTATGAATCCAATCTCTTCTCTTCTTCTTCTTCTTTTAACTTCTCAGTTTCGCTCATGTGCTGGCACACTTCTGAGGAAAAGTGGTTGTGCAAACTGCAATGTGTTCTGGGAGTTCCATGCTTCCATGGCTGATGGCTCCATGGAGGCTTCCCCAATGGGGGAAACAGTGGTTCTGTGGGTCCGTTTCAGGTCAGAAAAGTGGTACCGGGGTTGGTGGTGGTTGTAATGCTTAAGCATATCTGATTGAAAATCTTCATGCAAATTGGCCCTCTGATACATGTCCTGGTCTTTGCTTGCAAGTTTTCGGTCAGAGTCCTCCATTGTGATTGTGGTTCCTTGAACAGCTGCTTTCTTGGTAGAACTGCCCCCCCCGAAAAAAACCCAGTGATTAAACTTGTATTATTGATTGATTGATTTTCAAAATGTATACTCTGTCCTTCTGCCCTCATTAGGGCCACCAAGGTGGCTAACAGATAAAAATGTACATAATAAGAACACATCTTATAAACCATTATAACTAAACAAGAATGCATTGTTAAAACCAAAGCTAAAATACATAACAGCAATTTGATATAACAGCAATTTTTAGCCAGTTTGGTGTAATAGTTAGGAGCAGCAGACTTTAATCCGGAGAACCAGGTTTGATTCCCCACTCCTTCACATCCAGCTGCTGGGTGACCTTGGGTTAGTCACAAGTTCTCTCAGAGCTATTCTCTCATGAGCAGTTCTTGAAAGAGCTCTCTCAGCCCCATCTACCTCACAGGGTGTCTGTTGTGGGGAGAGGAAGAGAAGGAGATTGTAAGCCACTCTGAGACTCCGAGTGAAGGGCAGAGTATAAATCCAATCTCTCTCTTCTTCTTCCATTAAAACATAGGGCAGGAGGGAAATATCGCTGAGGGAATGCCAGATGAAACAACAACAACAACAAATCTTCACCTACTGGCTGAAGACAGCAACCGTAGGAGACAGGCAAGTCTCTCTAGGGAGAACGTTCCAGAGTTTTAGTGCCACAATCACGAAGGCCCTCTCCCAGCTTGCCACCCTCCTAACCTCAGAAGTTTTCCCCAGCAGACTAGTCCAAGTGTCCCCACATTTTCCATTGGAGAGTCAGCTTTTTATCCATGGTTGGCAGGCACAGGAAAGGTGCTGGTGAGCCCTGTGGAGCCCAAGGGCACCATGTTGAGGACCCCTGAAGTAGAGGATGCTGATGTATCACCAACACTCATTAAAAAGCTAAATTTGCCAGACGAAATGGGCCAATTGCTAGTGGAGATTCATTGTGACCTGGATTAGCCAAAGGATTTAAATTCTGAGCTTTTGTTAAATTATGTTCTTACTGTACGGTGAGCTTCAGATAAGTGCCGCTTGGCTAATCAATAAAGTAAATTAGGTGGAGGGCTTGAAAGGTATTTCTGTGTGTGCGTGTGCCAGTAAAGTTACAATGAGGTGTGTGTCAGTCGTTTGCTTCCTTCGTATAGGGAATAGGTGGCAGTTAAGCGCAGTCCCTAGACTTGTTAAAATGGTTACTGTGCCTCAGTTAAACACATAGTGGTAATTAGAAGTTCATCCATTAAATTAATTGTGAGGAAAGTCTTGTGTTTGTTAACTTGTCTTAAGACTCATCAGGCTGTTAGTAGCGGTAAATTTAATTGGAGTCCTCGGGTTAAGAGGCGTGTTCAGCAGTGGGTGCGTGTATAATTAGTATCAGTCAAACAGAAAAGTAAAGAGGATGTTACTGTGAGCAATTATGAAGCTCCTATGGGATTTCGTGGGGGTCTGTGAAAGGGAGGCTGCAATTTGGAGACCCCTGGGGATTACAGCAGAGTAGGCCATTAGGGATATGGAGTCTGTTTGCCATATAGACAAATATAGTTTGTTATGGCAGTCCTTTAAAGGACACAAATTATGAAGGGGTGGAAGTGGACTTTTATTAAAGGCTGCAGGGGGAGGGTTGAACTTTAAAAAATTGTTTTATTCCATTTTAGGTTTGCTCAGTTTTAAACAATAAACATAAATAACAATACATAGCACACATTAAAAATAGAATAGAAGAAGAGGAGGAGGAGGAGGAGATTGGATTTATACCCTGCCCTTCACTCAGAGTCTCAGAGCGGCTTACAATCTCCTTCCCCTCCCCACAGCAGACACCCTGTGAGGTAGGTGGGGCTGAGAGAGCTCTGAGAGAACTGCTCTTTCAAGAACAGCTCTGACAGTACATATGAATAAGAACATAAGAGAAGCCAGTGTTGGATCAGGCCAAAGGCCCATCCAGTCCAACACTTTGTCACACAGTGGCTGAAAATACCAGGTGCCATCAGGAGGTCTAGCAGTGGGGCCAGGACATTAGAAGCCCTCCCACTGTCCGTCCC
>NW_015164250.1:82499-87322 GCF_001447785.1 Gekko japonicus
AAAATGAATCCTTTTTACCTTTTACAGCTTCCATTACTTTGTTTGTTAACCATGCAGGCTTTTTTCTATACCTATTTGTGCCTTTCCTAGGCTTGCCAAGTCCCCCCGGACCTCCAGGAGCCACTGTGATGGAATTATGGCTAGGTTTGCCAAGTCCCCCCGGGGGGGGGGAAACCCCTGTCCCAGAGGCCCGTTACCCGCTGCTGGTGGATCGGGCCCCAGGGGGAACCCCACCCCCAAAGCACATGACGTGCCCGGCGTCAGCACGTCACCCGGAAGTGACACAGTCGCGTTGTGTGCGTTGGGGGTGGGGCCGCAGTCACCTGAGGGAAAACTCTATGGTTTTCCCTTGGATGGTTGTGGCCGGGCCCCCGGCGTGCCCAGCGTGGTTGTGTCACTTCCGGGTGACGTGGTTGCGGCACTCCTGGAGCAGCACTGGAGTCCCCCACTGTACATACAGCGGGGACTTGGCAACCCTAACCTTTCCTAACCTGCGGTGTATATATTTTCTGAGCTTCTACGATTGTAGTTTTAAATAGTTTCCAAGCTTCCCCAATGGTTTTGACCCTTTCTACTTTTCCTTTCAGTTTCCTCCTCACATATCCCCTCATATCAGAGAAGTTACCCCTTTTAAAGTTAAAAGTGGTTGTGTCAGTCTTTTTGGCCAATTCCCTATTTATACAAATGTTGAACTCAACAACATTATGATCACTGTTCCCAAGCGGTGCAATCACTTTTACATCTCTCACCAGGTCTTGAGTGTTACTTAGGACGTGATCATCTGCTCCATAGCACAGTCATTGAGAGTGTCTAGAAACTCAATCTCTTTTTCCCGACTAGAATGCATATTGACCCAATCAATGTGTGGGTAGTTAAAATCACCTATTACAACACAGTTTTTTTTATCTAGCCGCTATCTTTAATTCAGTCATCATTTTATAATCCTCTATCTTTTGATCTGGTGGGCGATAATAAACTCCCACTGCTAAGTTTCCTTTTGGGCCCACTATTTCAATCCATAGAACTATAGTTTGCCCAAGGTCATCCAGCAGCTGCAAGTGGAAGAGTGGGAATCAAACCCGGTTTTCCCAGATTAGAGTCCACACACTTAACCACTACACCATTAGAGTCCACCACTTAACCACTACACCACTACACTAAACCAGCAGAAATATCTATACTTTAAGGCACTGAGATGAAGAAGAAAATACACAATGCCAGTTCCTCTAGTTCAAATGCTTATTCATCCTGAACGTGCTTACTGTTCATGCCCTTTAAGATAACTTGCATTACATTCACAAACATAATGTCCGGATCCACAGCTGTCAATCAAATACACATTTGTAGCAAAGTAATATTTATTGAAGCCATGAAGAAACTGGAGCAACTTCACTGTTTGGAATAATCAGAATGGTTGGGCACAGAATAATAAAGCAATTTCAAAATAGCAATAACCAATAGGCTTGGTTCCCGCTCGTGCGGTTGGGCTGTCAAATTCGCGCCCAAAGCCTGAGAACAAACATCTCTTAGAAGATAAACAATTAGGCTCTTCTCACACTCTAGTTCATTATAGACTAAGCGAAGCCGACTTTCCCCACCTGTGACCTTGCTGATTACGAGAGTACAAAGCAACACTAGCGTATATCGAAAGGAATGCATGAGACATAGAAATAAGCGCTTCATAGGACATACAGACATGCGCATGGGGGGGAGGGAAAGACATACAGAACACATTGGCAGCTCGCTGACACATGACCATACTCCTTCAGTAATTCTGAATCCTGACTGAGAAATTCCTTTCCCAAAGGTAAGAACTGTATTACTTTGGAACACATCAAGCAATTTCTGTTATAGGGGGGAATGTTTTAAGGTATATGAAAATAATTATGCAAGATGGCTTTACAACCCTGTATTTGGTTAAAAAAATAGCAAGCTGCATTGGACTGAATTTGCCCAAATTGCTTTCAACAGAAATTGCTTTCAACAGGAGAAATGTCAAAAATGTAGTACCGTATTTTATACAATCTCTTTCCTAAGTCTGCAATGAATTTTCATCCACAGAATTGGGTCTTTCCTTCTGAAAAGGGTGAGATTTAAAGTAATTAAGATAATGCCATAGCCTTTGGACTCAGCCATTGGGTCTTTCACATGTGTTTTTTTTCAATCATTACAGACCAAAAAATATTGATCATCACCTAGGGTTGCCAGCCTCCTGGTGGTGGCTGGAGATCTCCCTCTATTACAACTGATCTCCAGGCGACAGAGATCAGTTCACCCAGAGAAAATTGCTGCTTTGGAAGTTGGACTCTATGGCTTTATGCTCCAAACCCTGCTTCCCTCAGATCAACCCCCAAGTCTCCAGGTATTTCCCAATCTAGAGCTGGCAACCCTATCTCCACCCAGGGGTCATTTCGTAGAAAAAGAGGTGCAGAAGCTCATTAGCACAACTCATTTGCATATGCCACACCCCCTGACATCACCGGAAGTGTGTCAGAAGGCAACACCCACTGCTCAGGCTCCACTGGACTGTTTTGGATTGCTAGCTATTGGCGGCGAGGAAGGAATGTGCAGATCTGACCTTGCAGAGGAGGGAGAGCTTGTACCTGAATAAAACTTGGTCTTAAAGGTGCCACTGGACTGTTTTGGACCGGGGGCCCACGGGGGGGGGGCTCTGTAACTTACCTGGTTGCTTCTTGCTCTGACTGAGGGCTGCTGGAAGCAGGGGGTGGGGCTTGTTGGATGTGCCCGCCCCCTGGGCTCTTTACTGCCGGAGCTCCACTCCTGTGCGCTCCTGCAGGAAATGACCCCTGTCTCCACCTATAATTACTACAGTATAACTAGACAAGAGTTGGTATTTTCTTGTGGGTGGAATATTGGACTAGGACTAGGAGACCTCAGTTCAAATCCCCCCTGAGCCATGAATCTCACTAGAAGACTTTGTATGAGTGTGATGATGATCCCACTGGTAGGGGCATGTCAAACAGCTGTATTTCCATGACAAGATCACAGGCAAAAATGGGTATTGTCAGTTCATATACTGTGTATTCTCGCTAACAATTAAGGTCACTGGAAGACATCTGGAGGCCCAGTCTCACACTACAGTGGGAGATGTCCTGCCCCCCAGTTCTGACCTGCTGCTGTCTGGTACACCACCGGGAGGAACGATGGTGGGGAAATTGACATCACAGCATTGCAGTGATGTCACTTCCAGCATGAACCTGGAAGTGATGTCAGTGAATTGGAGCAATGCTCTGGTGTTGCTTCCAGGTTGGTAATGGAAGTGACAACTCAGCATTGCTGCAAGTTCAATTTGAATGTCCCCATCTTCTAAACTTACACCAGTTCCCAGTGCTTGGATCGCAACACCATCACATCACATACAGAGTTCTTCCCCTCCCCACCAAGAATCCCCAAAGCAGTCACTCAAGTCCCAGCTCTTGACCCACCTCTTCCTGGGACTTGGCATCCTTCTCCAACCTCCCCTGCCTCCTTTTCTCCCTCACACTTTCTAGTCTTCCATACCCCCCTAACCCCTCCCTCTCTCAGGTGTTCCGGGCAACCATCCCCCCTTCCAGAGATACTAGCGGCTGTCGTAAAGAACCTGGGCACCAACCTCTGCCATTACCTTCACGGTCAGAATTGGGGAATGATTAGGGTTGCCAGGTTTGAGTTGGAAAATACATGGAGACATTGGGGGTGGAGAGGGAGGGGTTTGGGGAAGGGAGGGGCCTCAGCTTGGTACAATGCCATAAAGTCCACCCTTCAAAGCAGCCATTTTCTCCAGGGGAGCCAATTGTCAGCTGGAGATCAGTTGTAAAAGCAGGAGATCTCTAGGCCCCACCTGGAGGCTGGCAACCCTTGGAATTATACTGGTACCTAGAGGAGGATTTGGGACATCCCACAACAGCTTGTGCAGAAAAAGAATAACAATGGGCAGTCAGACCTAGGCCCTGAGCCTCTTCATCAACCAAGGGACACAGGTGACCATTACGGTTGCCTGACCCGGCCTGGTGTCAGGATCCACAGCTAAGCAACAAAGTACACGCTTCCAGGAAGGTTTTACTTTTATTGAAAAGCCATAGATGCGATGACATGAACACTGTTAGGAATGGCGGGATGCCTGTGTGCATTATAGGATACAGGGCATTCGTATGTGCCCCCCCCAGCAATCACCAATTAGGAGTGCTCCCGCGTGTGGGATACTGTTGGACTCTCTAACGGTTGCGAAGCTGGAAACGGAGAAGCTCCCACGGACGATAGACACCACATTCTCCACCAGTACAACATCAAAGATAAGCCTTACAGCTCAGAAGCAATTAAGCGCATGGGAAGGAATGCAAAGCAATTAGAAAACATCTCCACACTCATGGCAGCGTAGCTGACACCTGGTCACCAGCAGGAGGTTGGAGGGGCGGTGGTCGTAACTGATAGCATGACATCACTCCTTGGAAAAGTCAGAAGGGATGGTATACCTCTCTAGGAATTGATGGAATCACTATGGTAGAACCATAAAGTTTCCATTGATTCCTAGAGAGGCATGACATCCCTTTCAGCTTTTCCCAGGAGCAGGGGTCTTTTGGGGCCGGAGCGCACTGGAACACTGCTCCGGCAGCCCAATGTGCTAATGGCGGCAGCCGCAAGCCCCACCCCTAGCTCCCCGCACTGAAAGCACTACAGCTTGGGGGAGGCTGGAGAGCCCCATCGCCGCGTCCCCTGGGCCCCCGCAGGAGCGCTTTGGCTCGGGGGAGGCTGGAGAACCCCATCACAGTGTCCCCCGGGCCCACGCAGGAGCGCTGCAGCTCGGGGGATGCCAGGAGAGCCCC
>NW_015164250.1:87539-141401 GCF_001447785.1 Gekko japonicus
CTCTTCTCTTTTTTCTCCTTTCCTTCTTTCCCTCCTTCTTCCCTTCTCTCTCTTTCTTTACCTCCTTCTTTCCTTCTCTTTCTTTCCCTCTTTCCTTCCTTCTTTCCTCCTTCTCTGGCCCAACTCTAGTGAGAAGGGGTTTAAAGTTTAAACCCCTTCTCTCTTCGCTCCCCCCCACACACAGGCCAGCTGGGGAACGGAAGGGGAGGCTTTTGAAGATGCCTTCCCCCCTTTTGCTTCCCCTTCTGACATCACTTCCGGTGATGTCAGGGGGCGTGGCATATGCTAATAGCCTAGTAGCTCATTAGCATACCATATGCTAATGAGCTCCTGCAGCTCTTTTTCTACGAAAAGACCCCTGCCCAGGAGTAATGTCATGCTGTCAGTGAGGGCATTAGCCTGATGGCCATTTTTTTTTCTCCCACTGCTACTCAAAGCTGGCAGCCCTAGTTACCATACTTCACATAAACAAGATGGAACAGAAAAAAGATTGATAGATAGTAGATACATATAATGTTCATAGCATGAGAAGAACATAAGACAAGCCCTGCTAGTAGTGTTTCCAACAGGCCTGGAGGAAATAATAAGCTCAATGGGGTTTTATTAGCCAGGTGATGCTATTTATATCCATGCCATTAAAAGCCTGGGTTGACCATTTCCTCACATTAAGCCTCTGTTAAACAGACATTACATTTTTTCTCCAGGCTTGTTGACAATCCAGTCAGATGCTTCTGGGAAGCATACAAGTAGGGTATGAAAGCAACGCAGCTCCCCGTTTACCCTTTCCCCAGAGCAACTAATATTTGTGGCTTTTTCCCTCTCAGCATGGAGGTTGCATAGGCTATGATGGCTATTGTCCCAGTACATCTGTTCTCTTTTAAACCCATCTGTCATGATCTGGGCTGTGCCACCAGAGGCCTACTAGGCCCAAGGAGCCTGGCTAGCAGTAGGTGAGGCTGGGCCTACAACTCCCAGAAGCCACTGGGAGGTTTTGGAGCCAAAATGGACCAATTGGAAAAGAATAGGGCTTGGAATAAAAGTTCTGGAGCAGCAGGCAGAGCTGTTCTTTCTTCCAGAGGGCAGAGCCAGAAGAAAGGCTGCAGGGGAAAAACCCTCATCCTGGGGGGAGAGTAGTGTAAGGTCACTTGAGATAGTGAGCTAGGGAAAGTATATTTAGACGCATTAGGGCATTTTATTTTTTCTTTTCACCCACTTACTGTTATTATTCTGCACCTTGTTGTTTGACCCATAAAATAAACCTTTTTCTTGTTTCACTCTGCCTGGTCCTCATGCCTATTATTCGGCCAAAAGGTAGGTCTGAAGGTCTTGGGAGGGTACTCTGGGCCTTCTCAAGGGAACCTAAATCCAGAGTGGTGGCAGCATCAGGTGACACCCCACCTGAGTCGTGACACCATCTAAACCCATTCCCCCCTTTAAACCTGCCTAAGCTGGTGGGGCCCCACTATATCTTGTGGCAATTAATGGGTATTGGTTCACGATGAGTCAGTAATACTCTGGCTGGCTAAGGTGGAACAATGTTGTTGTGACATGATGTCATTGGTTGTTGAAGGGGAAAACAGCAATTACCTATGGCCTGCCAGGATGTTAAAATAAGGCCACTTATGAAAAGTAATAATGACAGGGCCTCTTCTGGCACCTGAAAGACTAATGAATGTATTGTGTCCTAAGTGTTTGTGAGCTACAGCCCACTTCATTAAATGCTAATCAATAGCAGTCACAGCCTGCTAGAAGGTAAAGTAAATGGAGGGCCATGCTTAGGGACTCAATTTCATGTTACGTGGGAGATCCACAATCTGTATATATATTTTTTCCATATTAAAAAGCAGGTTTGGATTGGGGCTGCAGGGACAGGAGATGGATTCCCCCCACCCAATAGAAATTGTCCCATTCCTTCTCCCCAGCCCAAGCTACCATTAGCCTCAATAGGAGACAAAAGCAGTCATCCTTTTTTTTTAATGATTAAAGTTTTTATTAGTTTTCTACACAAGAAAAAGAGAAACAACAACTACAAACAAAGACCAACACAGAACAAACATGGAACTTGTACTCATCAGTTTTGTAGCTCTCTTTCCTCTCTCCCCTTAAAAGGGTTAGTAGCATTTGGTGGAGGGGCTGTGGCTCACTGGTGGAGTTTCTACTTTTTACATAGAAGGCCCCAGGTTCAGTCCCTGTCATCTCCACTTAAAAGGATCAGGTGGAGCGGCTGCCAGTCAGAGTAGACAATATTGATGGTGAAAGACTGAGGTATGGTTGCCAGGTCCCTCCGGGCAGCTGGCTGGGGATGGGGAGTGGGCTTACCAGGTAGAATTAGCTTCTAACCATAGAGTTTTTGCCCAAACATCAGAGTGTCGCCCCGTCCCCGACGTGCCCACATCACTTCTGGGTCATTTTGAGTCACATAGGCACATTGCTAAAATATTGGGGGTTTGTCCAGCTGATCTGTGGTGGAGAGATAGGGCCTTGGAGCGGGAGACTCCCACACCCACCAGGGGGTCTGGCGTAATTTTTTAAACATATATGTTAAACACATTTTAAGTAAGCAAGTATAAAGCCAACAGTCGTGATAGTCTGACCCACAAATTAAACAGTCATTAAGACTTATAAAGAATGCTATCTATGTATTACAGTCTGAAGCACTACAACATGATAAACAAATCATAAGAAAATCCTTGAACCAAGGTACATAATCAACGTCGTCTCCAGATTATATAACTTTTCAAAAAAATGGATCTTCTTCAGGAGATATTCTGTAGTGTACAAAAATACAATTTTTAGAATACATGCTACACCAATAACAAGAGACAATACAATAATCTTAGTGCTATCTTACTTACATAATGGTGCAAAAGCTCTCTGTTTCATAAGTGCTAGACAACAAGTCTTAAGAAATCTGTAATATAGTAATATTCCCTTTGTCATAAAAACATGCAAGATATTTCAAATTACAAAGTATTTAAAAATAATCAACCTAGTAGTCTTACACTAAAATCAGATAGGACGCTGATCTCAGTTAACATTCAGGCTCAAAATATGCTGCTATGTTTCTAATGGATCCCGGGGGTCTCTCTCTGGTGATTGCTACCAGAGTGCAATTAAAGGGACCTTACAAATTGCTGACAGGTGGTGGGTGGTAGGAGACAGTACACTTAAAGAAAACATCATATAGGTCCCTGCCACATGAGGGGGAAAAAGGATGGGCAAAGTGTGGCTTTTAAAAGCCGCACCAAAATAGGCACGCGGCGGCGGGATCATACAGATCCCGTGAGCCGCCGTGCACTTGCTCCCCGGCACGATCAGATGCCGGGGAGACCGGGGAGAAAGCCACGGGAGGCTGCCAAACTGCGCATGTCTGAGCATGCGCAGTTCAGCCAGGAGCCGGGGATGCGCCGGCGGAAGAATGCGCCGGCGATCCCACAGCCAGCTTTGATGCGGCCTTTCGGAAAGAAAGAACCACCTCGGTAGGTGGTTCTTTTTTGCTGCGGGTTATCGTCGGAAGGGCCGGATCGAGGACGGGCATGCAACGCTTCCCAGATGTTGCGGTGGGATCGCGCCCATTTGCTCCGCCCCCGATCCGTCCCTCTCCTGGCCCAAATCCTCTTGTGTGACCGGGGCCTAAGATGACCAAACTGAGGCTACTGCACTGTGGTCACATTATGAAAAGATGCTGGAAAAGACAATAATGCTAGGAAAAGTTGAAAGCAGCAGGAAAAGTCTGTCTGTAAGTGGCATCTTCTTAAGTCAGTCCTTTCCCCAGGAATTCTCTGTACAATTTCTAATACAACATATTGAAAGCTATCATAACAATGATTAAACTGTTTAAAATGAATTGCTAGTGGGGTGTCCAGGTTCTGAGCCTTCAGTTTGGATTTATGCTCTGTAATTCTTGTTCTAATAGGTCTAGAAGTAGACCCAATATAGATTTTTTCATACACATATTTTAATAAATACACGACCCAACTTGTATTACACGAACTGTAATTTTTTAGTTGCATTCTCAACCCGGGTAAGATTACTTCATCTGTTTGTCAAACTTGTTTGCAGCAACTACAGTGAAATCATTTGAAATATCCTGTTTTTTGTATGTTTAGAATGGTTGTTGTTTGATGATTGGTATGTATTAAGAGGTCCTTGAGATTTTTAGCTCTCCTGTATCCAATTTGTGGTTTCTCAGAACAACTTGGTATGTCACTGAGCACATGCCAGTGTTTGAGTACTATGCTTTTAATTCTAGGGGATAAAGAGTTATATTCTATTGCCCAAAAAATATTACTTTTGTTGCCTGTTCTTGTCTTCTTATTTGATTTCAATAAATTTTCTATGTTTATTACATTAGCCCTTAAAGCTGCACTATGCACTATAGTTTCTGGATAGCTCCTGTTTCTAAACTTTTGGCAAATTCTCCTACTCTCCTTTCTGTAATCTTCCTCCTTGTTAGAGTTCCTTTTGGCTCTAATCAGTTGACTGAAGGGTAAGCCATATTTTATATGGGACACATGATGGGATTTATAATGCAAAAAGCTATTTTTATCCGTGTCCTTTTTATAACTTTTGATAGCTAAGTGATTCTTAGTAGCTTTGTAAACTGAAGTATCTAGAAATTGTATTTCCTGTGCATTGTAATTAGCAGTAAAATTCAAAGATAGATGAAGACTGTTGATCCATAACACAAAATTATTAATATTACAAACATCATTTTGATACAGGACAATGACATAATCAATGTAACGCAAATATAATTTCATATTTTCATAGAAAGGATTGACAGCCTGATTAAATATATATGTCTTTTCAAAGGAATCCATAAAAAGTTTTGCAATGGATGGTGCTGCAGGACTTCCCATTGCCACACCACTGACCTGGATGAAAAATTGACTTTCCCACAAGAAGTAATTCTTTTCAAAAATAACATCAGTAATGTCCATGAGGAAATGTGTAGGAGGATTTTTATTTTCCCTTCTGTCTAATGTAAATTCAATGATGTTCCTTGCTTCATCTAAAGGAATATTAGTGTAAAGAGAACTTACAGCCAATGTTAAGACATAAGTATGTTCTGTTACTAGATGGCCCTCAACTTTATTGATGAAGTCTGTTGTGTCCTTTAAGTATGCTGTACCTTCTTGGACAAAAGATTGTAAAAAGGAGTCCAGGTACTAAGATAGGGGTTCTAGTAATGAACCACACCCAGAAATTATTGGGTGTCCTTTTGGTGGTTGGTCTGGTTTATGGATTTTTGGGAGGATGTAAAATCTGGGGATCCTAGGTGTATCATTGAGAAGAAACTCATAAATCATGCTATCTATATACCCTAAACTAAGAGCTTCCCTAACCATAGTTTTGATTAGGCTGAGAATATGTTCTGTAGGATCATGATCCAGTTTGGCATAATAACGTTGATCTTGTAGTTGATTTACTGCCTCATTAACATAGTCTTGATAGTTTAGAATTACAATCGCCCCGCCTTTATCGGCTTCTTTAATTATTATGTTGGGATCGTCGGCAAGATCATGTATTTTAGATAGTTCTTCTTTAATAAAATTATAGTTAGGAACCCTACTGCTTCTCTCTAGTTTTAAGGACATTGCATAATATAAGAATATAAAACATGAAAGTGTATCATAGGTTGCGGTCACACGAGCCAGAAAAAACAGGGGGGAAGCGAGGCTATTTCCTCCGGAGGAATTTGACCCGCAGTTGCACGATCACACTTCCCTTTGAAGCTGCAGGCACAGTCCGTCAGCGTGTGATCAGATGCAACTGCTGGTGAGGTTTTTTGTGTGTGCCGTTTTTCCCCCATGTGCTTAAACAAGGGATTGATTAATCGCACCTCCGCACAGAGGGCTCCCTATTGAGTTTGCGATGACTCACATACTGCGAGGGGGGGAACAATGGCACGGAGTCAGGATGACCTGATCAGACCATCCTGATGCCATGAAAGTGCGCTGGAGCAACCAGACACGGGAAAGTCTGTCCATGGTTTGTCGCAACCCATTTACTACCAGATTTTCCCTGGTGTCTTTTATCTCCGCTTCTGCGGAGCAGAACGGGTTGCCAACGGCTGTGGGGCACTTCCCAGATGTTGTCTAATCGCGTCCCTTAAATCCGCTTGGCATTCGAACCTCTGTCGGGTCTAATAGTGCATATGATCATAGCCATAGCAAAGAATATCACAACAAATCAAAATATGGTAAATAATCAATAATTCAGCATATTATATTTCCATTATTTCCTATCTGTAGGGATAGGTAGGGAAATATATAAGCAAGAAACATAAGAAAAGAGTAAGAAAACATTTTTCTTTATGCAAGGTTAATACTCATATAATAACTAGTATCTAATATTAGATTTAGTGGCATTCATCAAGCTAAAACCTCTCTTGCAATCAGCACTTGAGTCTTGAAAAGTTCCACAAACATCTAGGAGAAGATTTAGTTCACTGAATTGTTTTTGTTGTCGTGTAAATGTTAGTATGTTCTGAAAGGTTTTAATTGCTCCAGCTTTTATCTTCTCTGCAGTGATTAATTTGAAGTCTGAACACTCTTCATGAAGTTCCTTATCATATGCTTGTTCATCTTTCTGGAACAAAATACAGTAACACTTAGCTAATCTTGAAAGCTCTTTATTCCCGAGGAAAACTCATCCAGGTTTTTGTCAAATACACACCAAACTTGTAATTCATTCTCTGGAACTCTTTTATCCATGTGGTCACAAGTTTGCCTAATAAAATGGAAAATGGTATTGATATTTACTGTAGAGTTGTAAGATGAAATTAGATCTTGTACAGTTTCATTGAAATGGACTTTGTCTCCCAGATACTGATATCTAATTTTCCTGAAATGGAATCGAATCCAACAATGGAATCCAATCCAAGTGTTCTAATTTCTAATCAGTTTTTTTTTTTTTAAGAAAATAAAATCCCAGATAGGCACAAAGAAATCTAATCTTTTTCCCCCCAGAATAAGCCAAAATAATTCTCTTTTCCCTTATCCCGACACATCTCTTTGCCATGCCCTTCCTTTTAACACGTGTGTGTGTGTGTGTGAGAGAGAGAGAGAGAGAGAGAGAGACAGAGAGAGAGAGAGAGACAGAGACAGAGAGAGACAGACAGAGAGAGAGATCAAGTCTCAAAATAAACAGTAGATCAGGGTGATCGCAATGTAAATTGGGCTCATCAGAAGAATCCCCCCTCCCCTCCCTCCCTCCCTCTGTAGAAGTGTGCACGCACATATGCATGCACATGAATAAAACTTTGTTAATCTTAAAGGTGTCATAGGACTCTAAATTTGTTCTCTCACATGTGTGGGTACTCCCTCCTCAGCCAATGGAGGGAATGGAGGCTTGGCTTTGTATCTCTCCCACGCAATTGATGGGGCCGGGCAAAAGCAAGCTGTGATGCAGCAGCAGTCCCAGAGAAGGAAGCAGGTGAGAATTTTGTCATCCTGCGCTGAGCAAAAAATTGGTGCGCTAAGGGTTAAAAAATTATGCACCAGCACATGCTAGTGCAGTTTAGCAAAAACATGGGTGGGCAGCAATGTTCCCCCCTGCTGGTCAGCTGATTGGTGGTGGGAAACTGGGGCCTTCGGCAGGGGACCCCTGCCTCCACCAGGGGATCTGGCAACCTTACTCCACCTGCAAAATCTCCAGGTATGTCCCATCCCAGAGCTGGCAACCATACATGAAGATGGGCAAGTATACAGATCTCAGGAATTCTTCCATCTAAGAACAGACCAGACACATACCTACATAGGTTCTGCAACGCTTTTATATTGCATCCCCTCCAGCCATAGCCCGATCTCTTGAGGCAGTTGTATGACCCTACACACCCCACTTCCCTAGCACTGAGAATTTCTAGGGCCAGGTCTGGATTGGTTTCCTTTGGAGGAGAGGACACTGATGATATTTTTTACAGTATCTTCTTTAACGTACAAACTGAACACCAATCAAGGCAAAGAATCACTGCCAAAGAGAAAGAGATACTACACCCCTAAAAAAAGGGGTTCCATCCAGTTCAAAAGGTGGCTGTCTGCCATCCTATTTGCTCCCTCCCTCCACCTAGGTGGAAAATTCATCTTTTGCAAACCTTGCTGAGCAAGAACAAAAGCTTTTCCTGACATTCAGGGCCCCTCAAGGAGAAATCTACAGCCATTCAGGCACATTAGCTTTCCTTTTATAGTGTAGGATTGACTACTAGTGCAAAGTGACCAGAGGCGAAGTCCTCAACAATAAGCCATTTGTTAAAATCCGATTTCAATGTAGAAGGTAGGGCTTTATCCACAGTCTGAAACTGCAAAAGGGAGTGTCATAGTGTTTTATAGCTTGAACAGTTGTCAAGTGTAATCCAAGGGTGAAAATTTTAGCATTGCCAGCTTCAGACTTGGAAGTACCTGGAGATTTGAGGGTGGAGATTGGGAGGGTGGGGTTTAGAGAAGGGAGGGAACATGGCAGGGCATAATGTCATACAGTCCACCTTCCAAAGAAGCCATTTTCTCCAAGAGAAGCGGAATAAATGTTTTAGATAAATAAATAACGTAGTCTGGAGATAAGTTGTAATTCTGGGAGATCTCCAGCCCTTACCTGGAGGTTGGCAACCATATTAAGCTGTACTGTTTCATTGGGGAATTTCACATTACCCAGTTTCACCCGGTTTCAAGCCGGTAATGATCCGTTTTGAAGTGAACTGGTATAGGGCTGCCATTTCACACATGGCTTTCCCCTCCCGGTAAAGAGCTGGATCTGAAGCGGTTTGCCATTTCAGACTGCACCACTTTTTCCCGCTTTCCCCCCGCCATTTTTCGCCTGTGCGGGCGATCTCCGGCTTTTTTTTTTAGCGTTCGCTTTAGAGCGCTATAGCACTGTAGCAGTATAACAAAACACTCCATGCATTCCAATGGGATTGATATAATGCTATTTCGTTATAGTGTTATAGCGCTATAACGCTATAAAGCAAATGTTTTTTAAAAGCCAGAGATCGCCCGCGCGGGCGAAAAACGGCGGGAAAAAGTGCATCGGAACCGGGAGATGAAACTGAAGAGTACTTGGAAGCGGTTGACAGGTAAAACGCTTCAGCCCTGTTTCCTAAACGGGACAGAAGTGATTGTGTATGAAATGACAAATATATTCCGGAAGGGAACCGGTTCTCAAACGGTTCTGTCTGAAATGACAGACCAGAAACCGTTTGGGAACCGTTCCTCTTACGGAATATATCACCTGTCTGAAATTCCTCTTTATATTCTCCTTCTCTGAGGGTGGCATGGGCCCAGATGTTACTGGAGAATAATTCTCCCATTGTATACTGTGTAGTAAAACTTCAACAAAAAATTAGTGGGTGGTGTAGTAAAGAGTGAGAGCAGAAGTTGGTTAAGGAGTATCTTTGGAGATTAGGTTTAAGTTGTCATTTAAATCATGTTTGGAGCTGACTGAGTTTGGGGTAGAGAGTGAGGCCTGTTGTGCAGGAAAAGCAAAAGGTTAAACAGTAAGGTTAGTAGGGCCTAGAAGACAATGGTAATTGCTGAACAGGTTAGGTGTTGTGCTGTTGCTACTTCAGAGATGAGTCACTTGGGGCAAACCCTATTGATGGCGAGAGTTTTCTGAGGGACATGTATCATTACGGGTGTGTCAAGAGTAGGGGAAGCGCATCACAAGGTTGCTTCGTCTGCAAGGTTTTTTTCTTTTTTGATGTGGGGAATATTAATAATAAATATAGCAAGATGACTAGAGTGAACAGTATAGTGTCTGAGGTATATAAGGTATGAGGTATATGAGGTATATAAGGTTGGTGGTTTTTCAGCCTATACAGGCAGTTGAGGAGACTGGTGCTTTTATGAGTTGTGTTTGATTAAATCTGTCTATGGGGAAAAATTATACTGCAATTAGTAACATCTGCCAGATTAAAAACGTAAGAAGAACTTGGCTCGGTCAGGGCTGCAATATGACTGTTGTGGGCCTTAGGCCCTTTTGCCTTTGTGGGCCCCTCCTACCATAATAATAGTGATATTAAAATTATTTTTGATATAACTTTAAATACTTCAACATATTTTTTCTATTTTAGGCAAAATTTAATAGATTTTCATGGCCTCTAAACAATTAATTTTTTTCTGATGTGAGAAAAAAAAATTAAACCATTTTCTTTGACCCTAAAAGTTCATTTTTCCCTTCTGTTTTTAAAAGAAATTAAAACATTTTTTCAGGCCCCTAAAAGTACCGTGGGCCTACTGTGCCTCATGGATAAGTCGGCCCTGGGCTTAGTCAGACCACTGGTTCATCTAGTCCAATATCCTGATTCACACAGGGGACAAACAAACAGAGCATTAGAAACCAAGGATTTCCCCTAGTTAACCAGTAAGTGCCATCTTCAGATTCTGAATTACAATTTTTTTAAATTTTCCCCCTCATGAAAACAGGTATCAGGGTCAAGCTGGTATTCAGACCTGAAGAGTAGAATTTTGTCTGGCACGTGCCCCCAACAGCTTTCATTCACCTTCAAGGAAGTCATTTGTCACTCACAAAATTTTTTCCATTCTCCTCCTCTTGCTGAAAACAGGCCCAAAGTGAACATTCTACCTTGAGAACTGTGTCCTGCATCCCATCGAGGGAGATGATTGTGTTACAAACAATATGCAGACAAACAGAGAATGCCAAGCTCTTAGCCCTCTATCACAGGATAAAAGGCAGGGCAGCTTTTCTATGAATGATTGAGAAATGTACAGGAAATTTTAATCTTGCCTAAAATTGGGGCCACTGAGAAATGGGGTGGGATGGGGGACCAATGGGACAGAATTCCAGGGGACCTAGGCAACCCGACCCCCCACGATAGGGTTGTGAGGTCTCTCCTGGCCACCGACATAGGATGAAGGGATAGGGTTGCCACTCCAGGTTGGGAAACTCCTGAAGGTCTGGGGCTGGTTCCTGGGGGGGGGGGAATGGGGGGGCATCAGTGAGCTATATTGCCACACAGCCCACCCCCAAAGCATCAATTTTCTCTAGGGGAACTGATCTCTGTAGTCTGGTGATGAGGAATAATTCTGGAGGGTCCCCAGGTCCCGTCTGGAGGCTGGCATCCCTACCCCACAGAGGTAGGTAAATAATGTGATTTGCTTCCATATGATGTGTGGGTTGGGTCTGGCTGGCCCGAGGGAGACCCAGAGAGAATCTTTGCCTGGGGACCTGCTGTGGTTCCCAACAGCCCTGCCTAAATATCATGTTGTACATTACTGAAAGAGGGAAATGAGGGTTGTCTTGTTGGAACTGGGTGCCTTTTGTGGTATTATAGCAAATTCAATAACTAATATTTAGTCCTTAGCTTAGAGTGCTGACAATGTCAGAGCCAGCGTGGTGTAGTGGTTAGAGTACCAGACTAGGACCTGGAAGACCCAAGTTCAAATCCCCACTCGGCCATGGAAGCTTGCTGGGTGACCCTGTGCCAGTCACATGCTCTCAGCCAGACCTACCATGGTGGTGTTGTGAGGATAAAATACTGGCAAGGAGAATGATGTAAGTCAATTTGGGTTCCTACTGGGGAGGAAGGTGGGGTATAAATTAACTAAATAGATATAGCCTCTCAGTAATCCATAAAATGACTAAGGTAGGACGCTATTGTCCCCATATTCCAAATGCAGAGTAAATTAAGGCTGATGAATAACTCCCAATTGTGCACTCGTAGCTGCTGCAAATGCGGAAGTGTTCACGGTGGCAACGGGGTGTCTCCATGGCAGGATTTGTTTCCTTCTATATCCCCTCATGCCTGCCATTCCCCCCCTCCCACAATGCCGCCGGAAGGCTTTTACAACAATCAATCGTAGCTATATTGCTATAGGGTTAAAAAAAACCACAAACCACTGTTGCAATTGAGCAACTACTGGTGTGTTGTTGTTTTTTTAATTAAAGTGGTGGGCATGAGGGGACAGGGAATGAAAATGGCACTGATGTGTGCCAGGAGACCTGAACAGCTACACTTCCCCCTCAATGTGCTGACCCAACCCACTTTGAGTAGGATCTTCCCAGAAGTGTCATACCATGGGTCTGCGGGGAAAATACAATGAGGCAGGGGGAAACTCAGAAGGTGGACAGCTGCATGGTGATGATGTCATCTAGATTTTTTAAATTATTGCTGTTATTACTGCTATTATCATCATCATTATCACTATCATGAGCCAGCCTCGGCTGCGAGGGCGGGGTATACATCTGATAATAAATGAATAAATCATCATCATCATTATCATCACTATCATTATTATTAAAAATAGATATGCTGCCTCTCGCCACCATAAGAACATAAGAACATAAGAGATGCCAATGTTGGATCAGGCCAAAGGCCCATCCAGTCCAACACTCTGTATCCCACAGTGGCCAGAAATACCAGTGCCATCAGGAGGTCCACCAGTGGGGCCAGGACATTAGAAGCCCTCCCACTGTTGACGCCCCCCCCCCAAACACCAAGATGACAGAGCATCACTTGCCCCAGAGCCCCTATCTATACCTTGTGGCTAATAGCCACTGATGGACCTCTGCTCCATATGCTTATCTAATTCCCTTTTGAAGCCGTCCATGCTTGTAGCTGCCACCACTTCCTGTGGCAGTGAGTTCCATGTGTTAATCACTCTTTGGGTGAAGAAGTACTTCCTTTTATCCGTTCTAACCCGACCGCTCAGCAATTTCATGGAGTGCCCACGGGTTCTTGTATTGTGAGAAAGGGAGAAAAGTACCTCTTTCTCTACCTGCTCTTTCCCATGCATAATCTTATAAACCTCAATCATGTCACCCCTCAGTCATCGTTTCTCCAAGCTAAAGAGCCCTAAGCGCCTTAACCTTTCCTCATAGGGAAAGTGTTCCAACCCTTTTATCATTCGAGTTGCTCTTTTCTGCACTTTTTCCAAAGCTATAATATCCTTTTTAAGGTGTGGTGACCAGAATTGCACACAGTATTCCAGATGAGGTCGCACCATTGACTTATATAGCGGCATTATGATATTGGCTGATCTGTTTACAATACCCTTCCTAATAATCCCCAGCATAGCATTGGCCTTCTTTATTGCAGTCACACACTGTCTCGACATTTTCAGTGAGTTATCTACTACAACTCCAAGATCTCTCTCTTGATCAGTCTCTGCCAGTTCAGACCCCATCAACGTGTATTTATAGTTAGGATTTTTGGCTCCAATGTGCATCACCTTGCACTTGGCCACATTGAACCCCATTTGCCATGTTGACGCCCACTCGCCCAACTTTGACAGATCCCTTTGGAGTGCCTCACAATCCTCACTGGTTTTCACCACCCTGAACAACTTCGTATCATCCGCAAATTTAGCCACTTCACTGCTTACTCCCAACTCCAAATCATTAATGAACAAGTTAAAAAGCAGTGGACCAAGCAGTCTCCAGGCAGCTAACAGCTAAAATATTAACAGATATCAATTAAAAAGGTACTACAAAGAAAACTAAAAGGCAGCCCATATAAACAGAACACTACTGCAATTACACTGGTTACCGATCTGCTCCTGAGCTCAGCTCAAGTTGGGTTTTTTTTTGTATTTTAAAGTCCTACGTGTCTTGGGACCAGGTTGTCCAAAGGCCTGTCTTCTCCCATATAAGAACATAAGAACATAAGAGACGCCAATGTTGGATCAGGCCAAAGGCCCATCCAGTCCAACACTCTGTGTCACACAGTGGCCAGAAATACCAGTGCCATCAGGAGGTCCAGCAGTGGGGCCAGGACATTAGAAGCCCTCCCACTGTTGACCCCCCCCCAAGCACCAAGAAGACAGAGCATCACTTGCCCCAGAGCCCCTAGCTATACCTTGTGGCTAATAGCCACTGATGGACCTCTGCATAAGAACATATGTTCCTGCCTAGGAAATAAGTTCACAGAGAGATGCCCGCCTGACTCTCCCATCAATAAAGATGCTCATTTGGTGGGCACATGAGAAAGTTCCTTTATTGTGGCAGCCCAAATTTATGGAACAGCTTCCCCAGGGAGGTGCGCCCGGCCCCCTCACTTTCAATCTTTAGGGGGCAGTTGAAGACAGCTTTATTTAGGATTGCATTTTGATCAGGGGTCGTTTCGTAGAAAAAGAGCTAGGGGAACGCATTAGCATAACTCATTAGCATATGCCACACCCCCTGCCATCACCGGAAGTGTGTCATAAGGCCACATCCACCACTCAGTTAGTCTTAGTCTTAAAGGTTCGTCTTAAAGGTGCTATTTGTTAGTCTTAAAGGTGCTATTTGAACTCTTGGACTATTTTGCAGCAACAGACTAACACAGCTACCTCGGGGAAGCTCCTGGATGAAGCTGGGAGTCCTTGCAGAGGCCACGTGGAGTGGCCTCGGCCAGGCAGAGGGGGAGGACACCAACTTACCCTCCTGCTTCTTCCTCCTTCTGCAACAGAATGAGGCTGGAAGCAGGGGGCGGCCAGAAGAAGGGGTGGGGCTTTGTTGTGTGCCCCGCCCCCTGCACCTCACCCGGGGGAGCTGCAATCCCCCGCCATCCCCCCCGAATCGACCTCTGATTTTTATTGATGTAGCTTTTATTATTGGCAGTCCTAACTGGTGTTCTTTTTAATGTTTATAAGTTATAATTGTTGTTTTTATTGTGTTTTTCATAATGTTTTATTCAGATTGTGAGCCACCTTGAGTACTGGAAGGGAGAAAGGCAGCCAACAAATGTTTTAAATAGATAAATAAATAGAAGTTCAACCCCGTCCCCAAAGCCACTGTAGTTTCTGAGGCAGAGCGGAAATGGCCTGAGACAAACAATGCATATCCCCCGACATTTGTCATACAATAAATAGGGACATGGTTGCAACACCCTAATTTTCATGTCAAGGATCACTGTCTGAGTCCCTCACCCCACATATTAGCACATTACATGCACACCTTCGGTATACTCTAATTGTTTACTTTGCAATAGCCTATCCATCACTGCCTTAAAAGCCAAAGGCGTTCGTTTGTTGTTTTGGCTAAAGGAGCATGCAATTTATCCCTGAATATGTGCGACTGAACAACAACGTGTTAGCAACAGTTCCACGATGATAATACTAACAATGTTCCCCCAAAGTTAAAAATAGAAACCCAGCAGGGGCAGTGAATGAGACAAGACAGGGATTGGCAAATACGGACAGTCTTGAGAGTATGAAAGTGCTTTGCCTAAGGCTGCTCTGTGGATTTATATAGTCAGTCTGAAATTTGACCCGGGGAACATCCCGATTCCCAGAACACTCCCTTAATCCTGGCACTCCGCTAGATCTAATTAGGGTTGCCCAGAAACTCCTGGAGATTTGGGGATGGAGCCCAGGGAGGACAGGGACCTCAGTGCCATACAGTCCACCCCCAAAAGCATCCATTTCCTCCAGAGGAACAGATCTCTGTAGTCTGGAGATGAGCTGTAATTCCAGGGGATCCCCAGGCCCCACCTGGAGGCTGGCATCCCTAGATCAAATACAAATGATAGCTAAAATCTTATACATGTCTAGTTGCTCAGATCCAGGCAACCATATTCAAGCCATTCATAAACAAGATGTTAATGTGCCTGAGAGCGAGGTTGGAGAGGTACACATTGGAATGCACATTCCATTCAAAACAGTACCTGGCCTGCTGCCCTCACTGAGCTACAGATCAAGACCTTACACCAGTTAACATTAATATGCTATATGATCGTTGATGCCCCAAGTTGGCCCCATGACATATGACCCCATCACCAATGTTCCCTCTAAGCTGTGGAGTTTTGTGAGCAAAAATACTACTTTGTGAGCTACTGGAATTAAAGTTGTGAGCGAGCGATTTGGCTACTGCATAAATTAGTTTGCTCTGGAGCCCTCCTTCCTGAGCTAAGACAAAAACGTGTGAGCCGGAGGCTAAAAAACTGAGCTAGCTCACGCTGACTCAGCTTAGAGGGAACACTGCCCATCACCCCCAAGCTTAGTTATGGTATCGGGTGAACATTATTTAGGCAACTGCCTAGAAACCACTACAAAGGGACTGTTTATGTCTTCTGAGGGTATCTCCATGTTGACAAAGACTATCCTTATAGCAATACATTTGCCTTGTGGGACCAGCCTGCAGCTCAAAATGAGCTGAACAAAACCCAGGTGGTCTTATCTTTCCCAGTCATGTAGAAGAGATCACAAAGTAATGACATGTGCAGGAAACTCTCAGAGGATAACCATGTTGGTCTGCGGGAGAACAGTTTTACATTCAAGTCCCAGGAGCACCTTAGAGACGCTCAAGATTTTCAGAATGCAAGCTTTCGAGATTCAAAGCTCCGTTCTTGGATCTAATGAAGGGAGCTTTTACTTTTGAAAGCTTATATCCTGAAAATCTTGTCGGTCCCTAAGATACTCTAGCTTTTCTACATACAGAAAAGGGAAGTCTTCACTAGTATTATGAAATCACATTTCCTTCTTTTGTAATTTAAACAACTCTTAAATAAATGGTAAGTTTACGCAGAGCCAAGTGGGACAGAAGGACATACCGATGAAGCACCTGTAGCCGGTGTTGCTCACTGAAACATTTAGCCACCCACACAGCTCAGCAGCTTGACCCACACAAAGTAACCTCAAGATGATTGTGAAAGTTGAGCCTATGACTAACGCCACTCATAATCTCATTAGAGGTCACTTACCCAATCAGGGCCGGAAGGACCTGGGATCTGGGTACATAAACTACCCGAGATGCTCACAGGACTTGGACATTGTCAGGAGAAGGCATCCAGGAGAGGAGAAAACAGCACTGTCTTGTAAGTTGGAACTCTTTGGTTACTAAGAGGATGGTGCAGGTCAAAGGCGGATTTGGCTTTGGGGTGGAGGTTTAAGACAGATGTCAACTAATGAAAGAGGAAGAATAGATAGGCAGGAAAATAAAATGTTACTGAGAAAGAGAAATGGGCGCAGTAGGATATTCTTCCCAAAGCAAATTGACTATTGACTTTTGGGATGGTTTTGCCTTCCTCGCAAAGGACGGATTGGCTCACTTGCTTGAGTCGTGAGCTCTACTGGCATCTTTCTGTGATGCTTTTCTTATGCAGGCTGAGGCTCCTGTTATGTGTGATACTCCGTCATGTATTTTCTCCCTTCAATCGTGTGTGTGTTTTTCTCTATTCATATATATATACATATACATATACATATATACATATACATATACATATACATATATATATATATACATATATACACACACACACACATATTTATACACACACACACACACACACACACACACACACATATATATATATTAGGGCACAAAACAGGAGCACGAGTCGCATGAGCACTGAAGCTGTGGCCCTCTTAAGCTGCCAAAATGAATGCCTTTTTATGATTTACGATTTCGAGCAAGGGAAACCTTTACCTCTACACACACACACACACCAGGTTAGCCCAATCTTGTGAGATCTCGGCTGTTAAGAAGAGTTGGCCCTGGTTAGCACTTGGATGGAAGATCACCAAGGAAGTCCAGGGTTGTTACCCAGAGGAATGCAATGGCAAATCACTTTGGAAGTGTCTTGTCTTGAAAACCTTATGGAGTTGCCATAAATCAGCTGTGATTTGATTTTATAATCCACATGCAGTATGGGGTGAAAGATGGGTGAATGGGGAGAGGATGGGCTTCTCAACTCTTTAAAAAAACTGCTGAAATGCACTCCCCAACTAGCTTTTTCACCCTGCCTTATTGTCTTAGAGCAGCCTGAATAGCCCAGCTTAACTCAGGGCTTGCCAGAGCTTGGGCTGCTAAGCAGGATCGTGGTCAATACTTGGATGGGAGTCCACCAAGAACAGGGATGGGCATGAACCGAACCACAAAGCAAAATTCACCATGAATTTTGCCCTATTTGTGGTTTGCAAAGGCAAGTTTGTGGTGGGGCACCGGCATTGGCTTTGCATGAACTTTGACATTGTTTGTGGGGGTTTCTGACTGTTCATGAGTGGATACATTCCCAGACAGACTATCTCTGCTCAATCAAAACCTTTACAAAACTTCAAAGCAACAACCTGGAGGGCATGTAGAGGAGCATCCGGGAGAGGTTTGCAACTTTGATGTCTCTAGCTTGCACAAGATCTCTTCTATACACTCCTGAACTTTAGTCATCTTGACAGGCGCAAGTTCAGGAGGTTCAGGAGTGTACAGAACAGATCCCATGCAAGCAGGAGACACCAACCTTGGAGAGCAGGTAGAGGGGAGTCAGATGGAGATCCCCTGCGAATCTGGTGTCTTCAACACAGTGGGAGGGGGCTATTCTACCAGGCCATGAACTTCACAACCTGAACCGGTTCGTAAGGCAGCTAAAAACTCGTGATGATCTGTGGTTTGCGAATGGGGCACATCACAAACCATGAACCGAATCGAACCCCATTTTCCCAGCTCATGCCCATTCCTAACCAAGAATTAAAGGGCAAACCACCTCTGCTCGCTACTCACCTAGAACACCTTATGGATGGGGCTGTGACTCGATGGTACGTGTTTTCTTCTGTTGTCTGAGGCTGCAGTCCTAAGAGTTCTTCCCTTGGGCATCAGCCCCACTGAATAAAACGGGACTCAGCCGCCGAACAGAAGCGTTTGGGTGTGCTTCCTCCCTTACAGTGCAGTCCTAACCAGAGTCGCACCTTTCGAAGACAATGGACTTAAAAGGATGTTACTCCATTTAGGATTGTGCTGTAGAGGGGCTTATTTTCCCTAGAAGTTGGGAGGAGCAGGGGGAGATCACCAAGGGAGGGAGTTAGGCAGCCAGGGGGCGCTCCTGTGCTCTGTGCGATTGCAGTCCCTTCTAGCTGCCGCCGTCAGAATTCTGAGTGCTGTCATATGGCTGAGCCAAGCCCTTATTAAAACTGGCATCGCCCCTCCCCAGGCTAGCATTGGATTGAGCCTTTGAAGGGATGGTTTGCTTAGCTTCAGAATACTTGGCAGGATCACTAGGGAATGGATATCAGATACAGGCACTAATTAGTATCACGAAACCTCGTGATGCAAGGGATATGACTCCAATCAGGGAGGGGCAGAAACAGGCAAAAGAACCTTGTAGCATCTCAAAGAGTAACAAGTTTTTATTCCACCATAAGCTTTGAGGGACAAAGTCCCCCCCATCCGACATGTGTCTGACGAACTCTCACAGTAGAATGCAAATTCAGGAGGGGGAGCCATGTTGGTCAGGTTCTGTCCCACTGTATCTAAGGAAATGTGCCTGCACATGAAAGCTTGTGCCAGGAAAAACACTTTGTTGGTCTCAAAGGTGCCACTGGACTCATACTTTGTTCAGTAGAATACAAACTTACAGTTGGATCCAACCAGCTTTTTAAATTCTTCTCAACCAATTTCCTTCCTTCCTGTAAGAAGAGGAGGTTGGGGGGGGGGGCATGATGGCTCTCTTGAAGTCTTTGAAGGGCTGCCACTTAGAGGAGGGCAGGGAGCTGTTCCTGTTGGCAGCAAAGGACAGGACTCGCAATAATGGGGTTAAATTAAGGGCGGGAAGGTACCGGCTGGATATTAGGAAAAAACTTTCTTACAGTCAGAGTCATGCAACAATGAAATCAGCTGCCTAGGGAGGTGGTGAGCTCCCCCTCACTGGCAGTCTTTAAGCAACGGCTGGACAAACACTTGTCAGGGATGCTAGTCTAGGCTGATCCTGCATTGAGCAGGGGGTTCGAGCCCGTAGCTAGCATGGGGCCCATGGGGCCTGGCCCCCTAGTGTTTCTTCTGCCTCCCCTCCCTCTTGGGCTACCCTTAAAGTGCTCCAACTTACCACCTGCATGGTACTTTCATTTAATTAGCTGGCAGGCCCCCTGAGGCTCCCTCCCGAAAAATTCCCTAGCTACGGGGCTGAGGGGGTTGGACCCGATGGCCTGTAGGGTCCCTTCCAACTCTGTGATTCTATGATTCTATAACCTTTTTTTAACTATTCTCACCCAATTCCCCTCCTTTCTGTATGGCCCGTCCTTCATGGCTTTTGTACTTGTAGGTCCCATGATCCCAAGCATAGCCTCTTCGGATAGTCGAAGGGGAACACTCCGTCCTCCTCAGCCAAGCAAAAAAGCCGGGTTGGATTCGACCCTACATCTTTCGAGGTGCCACCAGACTCTGTGCTTATTTTTGCTGCAACACAGACGAACATCATTACTCCTCCGGAATTACGCACAGAGCTGATTCATACAGCTGGAAGCGCCCCCGCCCCCGCCAGTGCTGGGACTGTGGAAGGCTGCCAGCGGTCTTGTGATCCTAGACTATAGCAGCGACAAATTTCCCCTTGGAAGCTAGACATGGAGTTGCCTCAATCTGCATCATGACAGCAGCTTCAATAGCAGAGATTGCAAATCACAGACGAGCTGCCGTGTCCCAACCCTTCGTGGAAGTACTGGCTCAAATGTATGATGCCTCCACACAGTCCTCGCTGGGCTACTGTGGGGTTACCGTTGGCCTGTATATGCTCCCTGGAGGCCATTGCAACAGACGGCGATAGGTGCCAGATGCTGTGGATCAGCACTTGTAAGATACTGGGCTGGCTCCAGACGCTAGTGAAAAGGAGAGTGGGGGAGGTCTTGTTTGGCTATCAAAAAAGGCTATGATGAGTAGGGTTGCCAGGTCCCCTGGGGGGAAGGGGGTTTGCCCACTCAAAGGGCCGCTGGCCCAGATCCGGCCAACAGGGGGAACCCCGCCCCCAAAGTGTCTGGATCCAGCCGACGTGCCTGGCGTGATGACGTCACCCGGAGGTGACATCATCATGCTGGGCACGTCGCTGGGGGGGACGCTCTAGCATTTGGCTTGAAAACTCTATGGTATCAGAGTTTTCAAGCTGAATGCTAGAGTGTCCACTGGCAGCATGCTTAGCATGAGGATGTCACTTCTGGGTGATGTCATCGTGGCACACGCGTGGGGACCAACTCCCCCCACCAAAAATGATAAGGGACCTAGCAATTCTAATGATGAGAATAATTGGACCTGCATCTACAAAAGTCACGTGGGATTTGGGCTGTAGTTGTGGTGGTGATCCGGTGAAAAAGCTGGCTGATTTAAAATGTATTTATTCCCCTCCCCTTTCTCCCCAATGGGGACCCAAAGTAGCTTATAACATTTTCCCCTTCCCAGCATGGTGTAGTGTTGAAGAGCAGAGGAGTCTAATCTGCAGAACCAGGTTTGATTCCCCACTTCTCCTCCACGTGAAGCCTGCTGGGTGACCTTGGGCCACTCACAGTTCTCTCTCAGAACTCTCTCAGCCCCACCTGCTTCAGGTGCCTGTTGGGGGGACAGGAACGGAAAGGAGATTATAAACTGCTTCATGACTCTGAAAGGTTGAGAAAAGTGGGGTATAAAAACCAGCTCTTCTTTCTCTTCTGTTATTATCCTCACACAACAACCCCTTGAAGTAGGTTAAACTGAGAGCATGTGACAGGCCCAAGGTCACCCAGCAAGCTTCCATGACAGAGTGGAGATACAGAACCGGGTCTCTCCTATTTTTTTAATCCTAGGATGACACTCTAACCATCATACCACACTGGCTCTCCAAGGGTTCACGGAGGAGCAATTGAGTTATTCTTAAATTGTGTGGGTATAAAATAAAGCTTATGAAAATAAGGATGAATAAAAATGAATAAATAAGCATACCAGCTGATCACTAAAGAAATCAGAGAATTTTTTTTAAAAAAAAAAGGGGGGGGGGAAGAGGGGATAGAAAAATACCAGGTTCATCTAATATTTTATATTCAATGGCAAGATTTTTCCATAACACTTTACCAGTTAAAATTGCTTGACTCATACGTCATTTATTTCGTGTGTCATTTATCTCTGCCAGCCAGAAATGCTTCACTCATCATCTGCTCCCATCAAGAATGGTTGATTGCCCCAAAGTCCCCAACAAAGTCACAGGAGCCTCTGGCTAATCTTCCATTTCATGGTATAAGAGGTAGAGCATTTGGCTCGCTGATGCCAACAGGGGCAGAAGGGAATGCGGCTTAATCATACCTTACTCCCTCCTTGAAGAAGACATTAGTGTGTGAGGGAGGGCACACAGTGTGCTGTGTTTGTGTGTGGTGGTGGTGGGAATAATTGGAGAGCATTGAACTCGGAGCCCTTAGAACCTGGTGCAGGCCAAGAGATGGTGTCCAGACTCTGCAGGGCGATGTCCTAAATCCACTGCCACACATTTTAATCCCAGTTTCTATACACAGGTGAAAGCGAGCCCACAACAGACTGTCAAGATGTGCAGTATGGATTGCGTGTTCAATGCGTTACGGTCTGTATTGCACATGGTTAAGCGCATCTTTGACAAGACAAAGGGTAAGTGGACTGAACTGTCGGAAGAGGCCTTAGCATATGTATAGCTCGATATTCCAGTATCAGTAGTTCAGAGGTTAAGATGCTGAGCTGCAGACCAGAATGTCTGTAGATTGGTGGTTCGAGACCCTAGTGCCGTGTGATGGAGTGAGCTCCCGTCTCTGGCCCCAGCTCCTGCCAACCTAGCAGTTTGAAAGCAAGAAACTGCAAGTAAAGGTACTGCTTCGGTGGGAAGGTAACAGCATGCCGTGCCCCTCGACGTTTAGTCATGCCGGCCACATGACCATGGAAAAAGTCTTTGGACAGCGCTGGCTCTTCGACTTGGAAACGGAGATGAGCACCACCCACTAGAATCGGATTTGACTGGCTTTCAAGCAAGGGGAACCTATACTTTTTTAGTAACCAGCTAGGAATGCCCATTGACATTCCTGTCAAAAGAGACTCCTGGCTCTTTCAGTAGTCCTAGACAAGCATTGCAGTACATAACCAGATGTGCCTCTGTACTTACAGTGTCTGCCTATTGACTCAGTGCTCAGTTTCAGGAAAGTAGGCTCAAACTTGCCAGGAAGCAACACCCTGGAAATCCTTTCCTATGACATCTGAAGTATGGGAACCCTTTATACCAGGTCGAGGTTGAAAGGAATATTCTCAGCTTCATGGCTGATCAATCAGGGATGATTCAATCCCAATACATAACAGTATGTGACGTGTGAAGGACATTCCTCTGAGAGCCAGAGAAGTGTAGTAGTTATGGATCAGGTTGGTGGAGACCCATATTCGAATCGGGTGGCTCTGGGGTAGTCATTCTCTCAGCCTAACCAACTTCACAGGGTGGTTGTGAGGATACAATGGAGGGGGTGTGTGTCCATGTATGGCACTCTGAGTCCTTGGAGAAAGGACAGGAGAAAGAAAAACTTGAACCTGAGCCCCACCTAATATAACACTGTGGGCTAAAAGTGACTTAAAAATGCTGCGAGGCCCAGATCCTGACCAGGCACATAGCATGGCAAGCGGAGATATTCTTATCTTTCCTCAAGCCTTTTCCAGTGCCTAAACTGCTACACACACACACCACACACCCCTGTTCTGGTACTTGAAAAGGTGCAGGGCAGGGGGTAGGGCTGCCAGCCTCCAGGTGGGGCCTGGGGATCTCCCACTATTACAACTGATCTCCAGCTGAGAGAGATCAGCTCCCCTGGAGAAAATGGCTGCTTTGAAGGATGGACTCTATGGCATTGCGCCATGCCCCTCCCGTCCCCAAACCCCACCCTCTCCTGGATCCACCCCCAAAGTCTCCAGGTATTTTCCAACCCAGACCTGGCTGGCAACCCTAGTGGGGGGGGGGGACGGACAGGGGCGCCTCCGTCTACTGTGCTGTGGGCCTGATCACGATTGAGCCGTCGCAGCCTTTTAAAATTGCTTTAAAACAGCAGCTCCGGATGCCGCTACGTCTAGTTCGGCCCTCTGTCTACTTCATGCCAGTTGAGTGTGGAAACAAACAGAAAGTCTGCTTGATATCTTCTCACTCCACGCCACCACCTTTTTTTGCCTCAGCGTCCCCACAAACATATCAATTGGCAGCATATAACCTTAGCTGGCCTCGTGTTACGAACACGCTAACTCTGAAGCGAGATGAGTTCAAATCAATGGGTTTCAGTTGAAAACCTTAGCCTCCAAAGAAGCATGACTCTAGGACTGAAGACACATGGGAAATGTTACGGGAGAATTGTTGTGGTGTTTTAAGTGTGTGTCAGGAAGTCTTCCCAGCTGTGATATAGAAATACTGGCTTACCTGGCAGCAGTGATCCCCAACATGGTGCTTCTTCCGCAAAGCAGAAAGCCAGTCCTAGCTTTCTTCTACCTCACTAGAGCAGCAGGTGCTTCAGAAGAGCCCAGGAGACGTCACTTTTATGTTTGCAGGTAGCACCCATTCAGAAACAACTATCATACACACAAAGCTGCCTTATACCGAATCAGACCTTTGGGCTGGGATCGGACGGGCTGTTTGGTCCGATGTCGTCCCTTCTTCCTACCGGATTTAATGTGCACATTCGGACAGCGACATCTGTCTTCCGTTCCGTTCTCCATTTATCGGCCCCCTGTTCTCACCCCAGGCTTCCTTGACACCGGAGAAAGTCCAGTATTTACAGCTTAGATTGTCCCACCGCGCAAATCCGGCTGTCTAATCACCCCGTTGAGTGCTCAAGACATTTGGAGGCCTGTGGCTTCCACTCCCTGGCCGCCATTCCCCCCCTCAGTTAGCGATATGCGCATAACTGCATATTTGCCCATGGTGAATAAGTGGTTCTGTGCATGAGCAAAGTAGAGGGTTTTTTTTAAAAAAAGAAGAAGAAGAAGAAGAAGAAGAAGAGTGGCATGTCTGGTCACTTCCTCCTTGGAACAAATAGCTCTGGAGAGATTAGAGGCATGGTGAGATCATGCCAAGCCTGCCATCTGATCGCAGCATTGGTCCATCAAGCTCAGTGCTGTCTACTCAGTCAGAAACTTTTCAGGATCTTGGGATCTTCATCATAGAAGGATGCCTGGCTTAGAACTTCCCATCCTTTTTATTGGTCCTAGACCCCACGAAGCTTGTTTTGTGGTTGTTTGCACCTTCTATGGCACCAATTTTGTGGTGACACCCTTTCAGTGTTCTCAATATTCCCAGTGTTCTCAACATTCCCAGAGTAACTACTGGCTCAACAAAGTTGGGACACATGTCCTACAGGTAGGGTTGCCAGCCTCTGGGGCCCTGGAGATAAGGTTGCCAACTCCAGGGTCAGAAATACCTGGAGATTTGAGGTTGGAGCCTGGGAGAGTAGCGTTTAGGGAAAGGAAGGACCTTGATATGGTATAATGCCATGTAGGCCACCTTCCAACGCAGCCACTTTCTCCAGATGAAGTAGAATAAATATTGTAAATAAATAAAGAATTTAGTCTGGAAATTGGTTGTAATTCCAATCTTCAGTCCCTACTTGGGGGTTGGCAACAGATCAATTCCTCTGGAGAAACTGGCTGCTTTGAAGGGTGAACTCTATGGCATTATACCCTGTTCCCCTCCCCAAATCCTGTCCACCCCCATATCTCCAGGAATTCCCCGACCCAGAGCTTACAACCATACTTACAGATTAAAGATTTCCAAGACTGGGTAGAACAAATTGATTTCCCAGACATAACTTATCATTGTGAAGTATAATTGTCACATAGGGCAGAGGTTTAACCTAGGGTCGCCAACCTCCGGGGGGTGGCTGGAGATCTCCCATTACTACCATTGATCTCCAGGCAAATGAGATCCGTTCACCTGGAGAAAACAGCTGCTTGGAAGGTGGACTCTATGGCATTATGCCCCACTGAAATCCCTCCCCTGCCCAGTCCCCAGGCTCCACCCCTAAAATCTCCAGGTATTTCCCAACCCAGTCCTGGCAATCCTACTTTAATCATAGATCAATTAAGTCTGTCTATGTTAAGATTCTGTGATAGTGAGTATGAATGTAATGTGGTAGGCATGGAGTATTAGAAGGACAGGAAGTTGAAGGTCGATCTATGAAGGTGCGGAAGAAAAGGTACTGAGGCCTTGACAGTAGGCCTGCAAGGTTCACTTGCCTGCCCCGACACTATTCTTCTAGAGAGGCTAGTCTGTAGTGTTGCCAGGCAGGGTAGCAGTGGGCGGGAGATGTGGGGGAGGGGGTCTTTGTTGCCGTGTGATGAGATCACTTCTGGTGCAACCAAAAGGATGAGTGCTAGAGTGTCATGTGATGTCAATGCTTCTGGGTCATGCTGGAAGTGACATTATTGTGCAGCAACAAAGATGGCTGCTTCCCCCCCCCTTTTGCTGTCCTGCTTCTGCCCACTGACCACATGAGGATGGCAGACATCAGCAACAATGACCAGGAGTTTGCCCACCATTAGCAGGCACTTGGTAAGCCTACTAGTAAGCCCTTCCTCAAGCACATGGCAGCCATGTTTTCCTCAGAGAAACCAGGAGTCCTTCACAGCTCCTACCCAAGAAAGGATTTTCTTTTCTGGCCAGTCTGATGTAGTGCGACCGGGTTTGATTCCCCACTCCTCCACATGCTGGTGGTGGTGTGACCTTGAGTCAGTCATAAGTTCTTTCAGAGCTGTTCTCTCAAGGGCAGTTCTCGAGAGAGCTCTCTCAGCCCCACCTACCTCCCAGGGTGTCTGTTGTGGGGAGAGGAAGGGATTGTAAGCCGCTCTGAGACTCCTTTGGGTAGTGAAGGGTGGGGTATAAATCCAATCTCCTCCTCCTCCTCCTCTTCTTCCTATTTACATTTCCTCATAGTCCTAAAAAATATTTTTTTCTCTTTCAGATCTGTACGATCACCCCTTTGAGCCACCCAAGCGAGAATGACACCCGCTCCTTTTCTTTGTTCGATGGACTCCATTGCATCTTCTCTTCCTACATTGACAATGCGCACGCATGTCCCCTTCTTATCAAGAGATGTTTTTTGTTATGTTAACAGAAAATTCCAAAACAGAATAAAGCTTATAATGATCTAAATTTTCTTGTTTGGCTTCTGTCATAAATGAATCAGACTGGTGCCTTTTAGAAAAAGAGGAAAAGTAAATTGGTCTGGAAAGATGGGTGTAAATGTCCCAAGAAATAATTTAATATATGGTTACCAGGTTGTTTTTATTGGCTGTCCCTGTTCCTTTAACAGCAGACTGACCCATAGAAATGTGACAGATGAAACTGTTCTTGGCATGAAGATAAATAGTAAAATACACATTATGTGCAAATTTGTGTAATGGGGCTGATAGCTCTTTTTATATAAAAGGATGGTTCAGAATTACAGAGAGACAGACAGGTTCTGCAATCACGTGTACTGAGGCAGTTTACATATATGGCAGCCAATTAAAAATCACATTACGGTAAATACAAACAAAAATTTACAATACAGGATGTGATTGGGTGTGAGGGAATGGCAGACAGGAGGGGAAAAGTTGCCTCTCCATTCCAGGTCAGCCCCAAATGGTCCCCCCCCCCTTCATATGCATCAAAAGGAAGGGGTGAGTTCAAAAAATCAACAGCAAGCAAAGAGAAGGAGTTCCTCAATCTTTTTTTTTCTTAAAAAAAACAGTGGGGCACTAGTGCATCAAGAGTCGAAGCTGAAGAAGAAAAGAGGAAAGCTGTGAGAAAGAAGAATCTCTCTAGTTCAAATCAAGCAAAGATGGAATACAGGGTGCAGATGTGGAAATAGAAGAAGGAATGGCATAGAAAATAACAACCAAAAAATGTAAAACTCACAGGGTGTCTCACTTGTGTGTTTCTGTTACTTTTTTGGAGGGAATGTCTGTTTGGCACATATTTTGCTCCCTCTAGGGGTCAATTTGATATTACATTGTGTTATGTCTCCAAGTTTTATGCCAGGCATAAAGTGATGTAATATTAAAGTAAAACTCATACGGAACAGGAAAAAAAACCCTGAAGCAACAGAAATACACAAGCAAGGAAAATGAGAATGTGGAAAAGCCCAGTGTTAAAAAAAAATTCAACATGTGACATAAGTGTAGCACAATAGACTTTGTTGAACTGGACAGAATTAGAGCATGGGAAACAGTGCAGATTCCCCACAAGAGAGGATGTCCCAGATATGAAGGGAATCAGAACATCCTGGCCTTCATTATCTTGAGAAACCCCACATCCCCATGCTATTTGCAATGGAAGCTAAGGTCGAGTGGCAGGCAAAACTCACCATAAAATGAAGTCAGGAGTCCCAAAATTGGCCACCAGCTTCAGAATGACTTGCAGAACCCAAAATCAAAGGGAACTGAAACATCCTGGCACAGTCTAGGTTCCAAACATCTCTCTGGCATTTGTAATGAATGCAAAGATTTATTCTTGAGAAGCTAGAAAGGGCAGGTAACTCGGACGGGTGTGTGTGGAAAATATCTCCTGGGGGGGGGGGGGGGAGAAGGGGGAAAACTTCCCTATCTATCAGAGCCTGGGTAATGTAGTGACTGCCTAGGATCTAAGTGGAGGAGTGGGGAATCAAACCTGGTTCTCCCAGATTAGAGTCCGCACACTTAACCACTACACCAAACATCTAAGAGACCCCAAGATGAATCCCCAATCTGCCACAGAACCTTGCTGGGTGACCTTGGGCCAGTCATACCCTCTCAGCCTAATGCACCTCACAGGGATGTTGCTGTGAGTATAAAAGAGAGGACAGGAGTCACTTTGGGTCAGGCCCGTAGCTACAGTGGGGGCATCTCGGGGCTAGGCCCCCCTGACTTACTGGCAATGCCCCATTACTTCCCATCCAGCCTAGGGCCCCTGAGCAGTGGCAGATGCGGGGAAGGAGCCAGGTATTCCTTTAATTTGATTAGCCAGTGCCCCCTAAGAAATTTAAATGCCCCCCACTTTAAAAAAATCCTGGCTACGAGCCTGCTTTGGGTCTGTGTTGGGGAGAACGGGAGCACAGACAGGGAATGTGGAAACTATTCCCTCCTTTACAAAATAAATGGTATTTAAGAAACTCCCTCATCTATCAGAGCTACAGCAGTTTAACAGAGTATCTGACTAGGATACAGAAGGTCCATGTTCAAATCCCCACTTCGCCACTGACATTTGCTGGCTGACCTTGGCCCAGGCACACATTCTCAACCTAACCTAGCTCACAGGATCGTTGTGAGGAGAAAATGGAGGAGAAAAGAATGTAAGCTACTTTGGGTCCCTGTTGGGGAGAAAGACAGGGTTTGACCCTTGTTATAAATCTGATTTTCTCTAAAGTTTGCCAAGAAAGGAAGATATCTGAGGTTTATGCTTCCTCTGGAATTGCGGCAACTCTTTGTCGGGAGGCAGAGCTAAGTCCGTCAACCTGTGGGCTGGGAAATTCCTCGAGATTTGTGAGTAGAGCCTAGGAAGGGCAGTGTTTGGGGAGAGGAGGGACTTCAGCGAGGTATAATGCTGTGTAGTCCACCCTCCAAAGGATCTGTTTTCTCCAATAAACATTGTTTGGAATCTAAATTGGACTCAGTTGCTTGATGTACAACACCCATGCTGCCTGATCTTAGGTATCTTCATACAAGGGGGCAACAAGGCCCTCTTTCTACCTACACCCTGCCTGAGGTGGCCGGGACTTTCTCTGAGTAAAAGGCTGCTGCTGAAAGCCTAAACCCTTAAAAAAGTAGCCAGTTGGGGGTAAACATTAATTGGATCAGAACCATGGCACTAAGCAAGGAGAGATTAACTTTTCCCCATGTGCCAACTGCCTGGAATAAAGAAAAAAGTCCAGTCCCTTTAATAGAGCGTTAATATATGCAAATGAAGCTTTGCTGTGGCAGGACAGTAGATAACATCACCTTGCATATACCATCACCGCAAGCTTCTATTAAATAGAAAGGACATTTTTTAATGCAGGCTGTTGGCAACTCTAATTGCAAGTGGTCTTGGTAGAGGAAAAAGACTAGCCAAACCAGGGAGCCTGTCTTCTTCCTTCACCCCAGATGAATTACAGGTACTCAGGGTCATGAATTCAGTTCCGTTTCCCCCACCAGCTGCTTTATTAAGGTCACAAAATACAGGGGGAAATCCAATGTCCCTGGAAGAGTGCTACGCTCAGGAAATAAGAACCTCCTGGCAGTCCTCGGCCCGAGAGAAGTCCGGTGCCCTGCGGGAGTTGTTATCTTTTCGCAGGGCATGCAAGGCAGAGATGTTCTGCTGCGCCTTCGGGTGAGGACAGCGACGGGACTCTTACATAAGTTCCCAATTCAGTTTTCCCTCTAAGCTGAGTTAGTGTGAGCTAGCTCATAGTTTTTTAGCCTCCAGCTCACGCATTTTTGCCTTAGCTCAGGAAGGAGGACTCCAGAGCAAACTAATTTATGCAGCAGCCAAATTGTTTGCTCACAGCTTTAATGCCAGTAGCTCACAAAGTAGAATTTTTGCTCACAAGACTCCACAGCTTAGAGGGAACATTGGTCTGCAATATGTCCCATGTAGGTTAGCATTCTACCACTACTTCACAGGAAAACTCCTGGACTGCCAGGGTTGTGTGACACTGAATTCATGCTGCCCTCCTGAGAGCTTGCCCTTGAATCAGCACAAAGACAGAAAGGATGTGGCAAGCATCACTAAAAGGTCAATTTTTCACCTCCGTGTCAGGAAAACGTTCATTATTTTACCGACTCCTGGCTTTGTCTGAGATTGGCTTTCTCTTTGCGCTCTCGGTTTTCTCCGTTAAGAGGTTATTTTGTTCCCTTTTATTAATCCATCATCACGTTTACCTCATCCGCTCTTCTCTGGCTACCTCCTACAACTAAATATTGGTTATTTTTATAGCAGTTAGCCATAACAAACCATAACAAACAGCATTTCAACACCACTATGATATATTGCCTGGGCTGCTAGCTTTACTTAAATATCTGGAAAGCCCAAATTATACTGCAGTCTCCGTCATCGCCCTTCTCCTCTAATATCCCTGCTTGTTGCCTCTATCAATCTATCAGAATTGCATCACTGACATCAGGCGGATGTAGCCTGATTTCCCCCCCCCATTCCATTGCTATGGCAACGGTAGGGTCCAAGCTACAGGAATTTACGGTAGGGCAACCAGGAGAGACGGTTGCTATAGCAACAACTGGCGTGGCAGAGAGCTAGGCCTAGGCCTCATTAGTTGGGGAGGGGGCTAAAGTTGTTGGCACAATTTCCCCCCCTGCTGACAGGGATCCTGTGCCTCATGACAATCAGAAATTCAACAGGTGAAGCTGCCATTGTGGCTGGAAGTCTGTACTGGAATGAGGAGCACCTGTTAGAGCTCTATCTGTCCAATATTGTTAAAAGCATAGGCTACCTGGCAGAATAAACAGGACTACTAGGGTTTCTAAGAGGACTTTCCTAGATTTAGAGATGAGGTCAGGGTCACTTTTTCCAGGGAAACAAGGTCACAGCCAGTGTTCCCTCTAAGCTGAGTTAGTGTGAGCTAGCTCACAGTTTTTTAGCCCCCGGCTCACACATTTTTGTCTTAGCTCAGGAAGGATGGCTCCAGAGCAAACTAATTTATGTAGTAGCCAAATCGCTCGCTCAAAACTTTAATCCCGGTAGCTCACAAAGTAGAATTTTTGCTCAGAAGACTCCACAGCTTAGAGGGAACATTGGTCACAGCTAGGAAATGTCTTTAATTGCACCGTACACAGATGTGCCTTCATGAAGGCAAAAGACATATGAAGTATTACTGCACACACTGGGTATGGTTCAATCCGACAGTGAACAGAGGGGGGGAAACCAACACTGTGTGTAGTTTTTTGGAGGAGGAGGTTTGAAATCTTAGAAAAATTATTCTGTGAACTTAGGCAGATCATGAGAGAGAGGGCAGGAAGGGTTGCCTCAGTGCTTAGTTCTTGTGGCCCTTTCTTACACGCCCAGGAAAATGCTGATTGCCACTTTGGGGTCAGGAAGCAATTTTTCTCCAGGCCAGTTTGGCCAGGGATCCTGGAGGGTTTTTTGCCATCTTCTGGGCGTGGAACAGCAGTCACTATGGGTGTTGAGGGGGAGGTCTTTGTGAATTTCCTGCATTGTGCAGGGGGTTGGACTAGATGACCCTGGAGGTACCTTCCAACTGATTCTATATGCCTCATCTGATAATGTGATCAAGACTCATTTGGGATAAGTGTGAACACAGGATGTGTTTGTGTTTCCTGGGTAATAAGTTGTGAGTGGATTTTGATGGGAAGGGATCATGGTTCGGTGAGACAGCCTCTGGGCATGCTCATGGATCCAACCTTGCTGTTTGAAAAGCAGGCCGGTGTAGTGGCCAAGAGGGCCTTCAGTCAGCTGCATTTAGCTTGCCAACTTTCTCCTTTCTTGCGGTCAACTTACTTGGCAATGGTAATCCATTCCTTTGTGAGCTTGCTGTTGGACTTGTGCAAGGCACTCTACATTGGGCTGCCCTTGTAGACAACCTGGAAACTGCAACTGGTTCAGAATGCACCAGCCCAACTACTGTCAGGGCCCAGCTGACAAGGAAACATTTTGCCTGTTTTAAAACAGCTACAATGGCTGCAATTTGTTTTCAAGTTCAATTCAAGAAGCCCTTCACATCCTAAGACCCCCGATATCCAAAGGACCATCTCTTCTGGCTGCCGCTTGCTAGTTGTTTCCCACTTAAGGGAGCCTGTTTGGCACTGAGAGCCAGTTTGGTGTAGTGGTTAGGAGCGCGGACTCTAATCTGGAGAACTGGGTTTGAGTCCCCACTCCTCCACATGCAGCTGCTGGTGTGACCTTGGGTCAGTCATAAGTTCTCTCAGAGCTGTTCTCTCAAGGGCACTTCTTAAAAGAGCTCTCTCAGCCCCACCTACCTCACAGGTGGTCTGTTGTGGGAAGGAGAAGAGAAGGGGATTGTAAGCCGCTCTGAGACTCCTTTGGGTAGTGAAGGGTGGGGTATAAATCCAATCTCTTCTTCTTCATTTATTGGAGCAGGGGACCCCAGACTTTGAGCCTGTGGGCACCTTTAGAATTTTGAGAGGGGGAGTTGACTTCCACCCCAAAATGGCTTCTGCATGAGGCAGAGCCGAACAAAATATAGCTTCCACAGGAGGTGGAGCAAAGGCCAAAATGGCTGCTCCAGGTGGCAGAGCCAAGCACAATACCATCCTCCTCACTTTGTAAAAGAGTATCAGAAAGGATATTTTTAAAAAGGAAGCCCCAAGTAAGAGGGAGGGAGAAAGAGAAGGGGATGTTTACCTGTCCTCCTGATCCACCAGTGGCCGCAGCTGTCACTGAAGCTCTGGAAAACCCCTTCCATTTGAATGAGGGCAGGCAATTACAAGCCCCGTCTTACAACCACCCCGTCCCATGTTTTGAAAAGCTCCACAGAAGTATTGGCAACTGCCACTGAGTCCATGAGCAACACATTGGGGAACCCAGTATTAGAGACTGTGCCTTTTCCGCAATGGCGCCCATCTCATGGAACAGACTATATGATGACATGAGAGGGACACCATCTTTAGACATTTTAGGAGGTGCTGTAGGGCTGATTCATTTGGGAGGCTTTAATGGGTTTTCTCTTGCAGGCACTTTCTTGGGAAGGCAGGTAAATAATGTTTTATTCTACTTTATATATTTTAAATTTAAAATTGTACTCTGCCTTGGTCAGAAGGGAAAGGTGGGGGGTTTCAATAAATTAAGAAAATTGCATGCAAAAGGTCCCCAGTCCAATCCCCAGCACCTCCATAGAAATGGATTAGAAAGACCTTTACCTGAGACACTGGAGAGCCACGGCTAGTCCAGTACAGTCAATACTGACCTTGGCAGCTTCATGTGATCATCCTAGAATCAGAAGCAATCATTTTCCAGTATGTCAATAACAGCATATCCGGAACAGCTTATTATTGTACAGACCTCTGTTGTCCCAGAATTCAGATGCAGCCACCTCTGGGGAGCAGTAGCTATATGGAGCAGAAACACAGGCAGTGTAATGCTTTCCTGGAAGTAAGCTTGCACTGAGTAGACATGAGTAGGATTTTAAGTTGACCCGCTTAGGATTGCTCTCACCTTTGCTGAAGCATAAATAAATAAATGGTAAGAATACAAGTGATTTGTTGGATCAAAGCTGCATTTACTACACCCATAGGCAAGGGGGAGTATGTTCGATGCCTGTCCACACTCCAGAAGTTAGGGGAGAAAGAAAGAAAGAAAGAAAGAAAGAAAGAAAGAAAGAAAGAAAGAAAGAAAGAAAGAAAGAAAGAAAGAAAGAAAGAAAGAAAATATCATCATCAGGGAAGAACCCTGACTTTCAGAAACAAAACATGACCGCTTTTCAAAAATTCGGACTGAAGAACCTGCAAAGCATTTGTTCAATCTTTTTAAAACCAAGATTCGTGCGTATAAAAACTGTACCAGGGTGCAAAACATCTCCCTCCCCTCCGCCATGCCAGATCCATGTATTTAGTCACATCCATTATTTCGAGCTACCCAAGCCCCAATCTCCCTTTCCAATTAACTTGTCAATTTCTCCCGTTATCTACCAGTCAATCCGTCCATCTCTCTCCTCCCTGTCAAGCACTCAAGGTCCGGCTGCACTTTCCCCCCTCTCCTTCCCCCTAGCTCCTTCTCTATCCCTGCGCTCTCTCTCCCCCCCCCCCCCAGTACTCCCTCCCATCTTTGGTTCATTCATAAAGATCCGCAGTCCCTCCCCCATCCCCACCAGCACCAGGTCTTCTCACGCATTGGGCTGGGTGCCAGCAGCTGCAAAGGGGACAGCCCCCCCCCGTTAGAGCTGGGAGGGGGCGCCACTCACCCCCCTCGCGCGCACACACACACATACACACCTGATCCGTCCATCCTTTTTGACAGGAGATGCTGGCCAGAGCGATACGATGGCTGGGGTTCTTCGCGGTCCTGATAGCTACGGGGGCCAACTGGGAAGCAGGTGAGGGGGGCATCTGGTCGAGGGGCGGGGGGAGGGAAGAGGGAGATGCGGAATCGGCGGTGCAAGTGTGTGGGGGGGCTGTGAGCATGAAAGGGGGCGACGAAAGGAGAAAACGGGGCGAGAGAAAAATGCAAGAAGAAACCCTGGGAGGGGAATATTCAATTCATAGGGGGGGGGGGGCGGCAAAAACATCAGGGAACAATGAAGGAATAAACGGAGAGGATGAAGGAGGAAATATTATGCCCCGGGCTAGATTCGGCTTCAGTGCCAGGGAAGCCAAGCGAGTTGCCAGCAGCCCCCTCCCTCCCGGCTGCCCCCTTTTCTCTTAACTTAACAGATCCCCCACCACCACCGGTTAGGTGCAGCTCAAAGGTGCTCCGAATCCAGCCCCTTTGACCAGAGATCCCTTCCTCCGAATCCCAAATACGGTACGGACTGGATTAAGGTGAGGTTGGAGAAACACTCTGTACCTGCTCAGAGACAACCTTGCCATCTGTTCTGGAGACTCAGTTCCCAGAACCTTGGCTCAAACGAAGTCTTCTTGGCTCCTGCCTGCCCCTCACAAAGTTTTTTTCTTTCCCCGTCTCCCCTGGATCGAAATCGCTAGACCTCTCTGGTTCTTTTCGGAGAATTTTAGAGGGATCTGGCTTCTTGCCGTTGATGCAAAAGCTGCTACGCGGCGCTTCCCACGCCCAGGGAAGCCACAACTTCCTAAATCCACCCTTCGGAAAGAAGCAGGGTTGCCTGCCCACGCCGCTCGTTTCTCCCCGGCCGGATCCCTGCGCTTTTAACAACCTTGCGGCAGACAGAAATTCAACAGGCAAATACTTCCCTTGCAGGCATGGGGTAACGATGGACTCCCTTTGCTTGCGCTACAAAAGAGCAAGAGTCCCAAGCTAAAGCTGTTGAAGGGGCGCCGGAATTCTGTAATAAACAGAAGGTGGCAATCCTGTGTCCAGCCCCTGGCTCCTATTCAGAAATGTCATTACCACTGGGGAAGTGCTCAGTCCACCTCTGGGTATGCTTCCAATAAAAGTAATCAATAACATATTTACTGTCAGATAAACTGTCTTTGGTCAGGAGGCTGATAAGACTATTAGACTGGCTGGATCTAAGTTGATTGGCTCTTGCTTTATCAAGGCATTAGGTCCTAAATTCTAATTAATCTAAGAACCAGTAGCAGGTGACAGGTTAAACCTGAACAGCTGGGGGGATACTTGAAGTCTAGACTGGGTGTTAGAGAAACGGAATAGGAAGGTTGAGAATAAGGAAAGAGTCTTTGGTTTCTGTGCAGGGGGCAGTTGTAGAGGTAACTAAGGTTGCCAACTTTTGTTCTGACCCTGCTCCTGTACCTTTAATGGTAACTTGCCATGCAGAAAATAAATTGGATCTACAAGACCCAGGGCTGACTTATCACTTAGGCGCAGTAGGCACAGTGTCCAGGGCCCACGATACTTTTAGGGGCCCACAAAAATGTTTTAATTGCTTATGAAATCAGAAGGTGGGGGAGGATGAACTTTTAGGGCCAAAGAAAATGTTTTAATATTTTTTCTCACACCAGAATACAATGGAATTTTAGGGTCCATGAAAATCGATTACGTTTTGCCTAAAACAGAAAGAAAAACTGTTGAAGTATTTAAAGTTATATCAAAAATAATTTTTAATATTGATATTATGGTGGGAGGGGGCCATGAAGGCCAAAGTGCCTAGGGCCCCAGAAAGTCAGAAAGCGACCCTGATGAGACCCATGTTCAATCCTCACAGGGTTGTTGTGAGGATAAAATGGAAGAGATGAGAAAGATGTATGCCACCCTACATTCTTTAGAGGAAGGCCAGGATGAAAAATGTTCTCAATGAAACAAAGCTCCTCCTGTTTAATTTCTGCATGTTATGCTGCTGTTAAAAGTTGGGGGAGGGGGGAGCCAGAAAATCTTAGCAAAAGAGGTGAACTGTGGGTCAAAATTCCTTGAAAGAACATAAGAACATAAACACATAAGAGATGCCAATGTTGGATCAGGCCAAAGGCCCATCCAGTCCAACATTCTGTCACACAGTGGCCAGAAATACCAATGCCATTAGGAGGTCCACCAGTGGGGCCAGAACATTAGAAGCCCTCCCACTGTTGACCCCCCCCCCAAGCACCAAGAAGACAGAGCATCACTTGCCCCAGAGCCCCTATCTATACCTTGTGGCTAATAGCCACTGATGGACCTCTGCTCCATATGCTTATCTAATTCCCTTTTGAAGACATCCATGCTTGTAGCCGCCACCACCCCCTGTGGCAGTGAATTCCATGTGTTAATAACTCTTTGGGTGAAGAAGAACTTCCTTTTATCTGTTCTAACCCGAAGTTTGTTTCCCTTTACAGGTGAGTTACAATAAACTAGATAAGCTTTCTAAATAAGTGGATGTGAAGTGTTGCTTTGCAAACTGCTTAAAGATGAGCTTTGCAAGAGGTCAGCTGTGAAGTCAATCAACTTACTTACAGCAATACTCCATCAGCCTCTGATTCACAGCCAGTAGCAATCTAACGAAAGTGATAAAGACAAGGGTAGCCAACCTAGCCATTCAAAAGCAAGAAATTGCAAGTAGATAAATAGGTACCGCTTCGGTGGAAAGATAACAGTGTTCTGTGCACCTTGGCATTTAGTCATGCCGGCCACATTACCACGGAAACATCTTCTGACAGATCTGGCTCTTCGGCTTGGAAACAAAGATGAGCACCCCATCCCTAGAGTCGGATTCAACTGGCTTTCGAGCAAGGGAAACCTTTACCTTTACCTAGCCTTGCCGTTGTACATACATGTTTTTAATATGGGGCTAGGTTGCATCTAGATGCAGCTTTGTACTATGTGGGGGTGTTGCACGGACAGTGTGAGAGCAAGCAGCCCCCTGCCCAAGCATAACATTCAACACTTATATAGCACTTCAGAGCATCCAAAGCGCTTTACAAAGAAAAAACAGTCCTAGTGAGTAATGTGAGATCGCTTGGCAAATGGTGGGCAGCCCTCTTGGAAAAGTGCTCACTTTTCAGCGAGCGTTCAAAATTGTTCTAAATTGTATTGTGAGTGTTTTGCACCTGAGCATTTGTACTCCGCTTTCCTGCAGCTGTTCCCGACAGGAAAAAGAAAATAACTTGTAAAGGAGCAGTGTTACTCAGTAGCCTCTATCATGCCAGAGCTGTGGGAAGGGGCCCGTGGCTCAATGGATGAGCATCTGCATTGTATGCAGAAGGTCCCGGCTTCAATCCTGGGCATCTCCAGTTTAAAAGACCAGTTAGTAGGCGATGTGAAGGATCACTGGCTGAGACCCTGGACAGCCCCTGCCAGTCAGAGTAGACAGACCTGGATGGGCCGATGGGCCGATAAGTCCATCACCATAAGGCAGCTTCATCATGTGTTCTGTGACGAGCATCTCTCGGATACTAGCCTTCACGACTTTGCCTGCCTGACCCCCAAAGCTGACCATGTGTTCATGGATTGTTCTAAATTGGAATGGGAATTGTTTAGTGTCTTCTTCCTGGGACCTCTAGCTAGAGCCAGTATATTCTGAGCATGCTCCAAGATGATGCAGACAGCTGACTGTGCGACAAGTGTGGAAGCAGCACACGCGCTCCAAAATGTTGTGGTTTTTAAATGATGCGCTCGCGTAGGTGAAAGCTCCTTTAGGGATGGATTGGAGGGGGGACAACAAGAACCGTTGCAAGGGGGGGGTCTCAGCAGGGAGTTTTTGCTGTTTCCTTTGCAGATCCCCTCTGCCCGGCCAGGTACAAGCTCAACTGCCTCCTTCACCGGCGACTGGGCTGTGGGCCCGAAGGTGCCCCAACCTGCGGCCCTTGTTTCCATAACTATGAGGAGGATGCTGAGGGTAACTGCGTGCCGAAGAAAACCCCTAAGCATGGTAAGGCCTCTGAGGGTCGAAACATTGGTGGAAGTGGATCCCGCTGTGAAAATAAATACGATTTCCGAAAATGTATTGGGGGGGGGGAGCAAGAGCTCCTAGGCCGAAGAGTTCAGGGGATATTTGTGCTAAGGGGCATTCTGTTAAATCTGGTAGATGAGGACAAGATGGGCATTCATGTTAGTCTGCAGCAGTAGAGAGGAGCAAGAGCCCAGCAGCACCTTAAAGACTAACAAAATACGTGCCAGAGTAGGAGCTTTCGGGAGTCATTCCTCACTTCTTCAGACACCTTTATCTGAAAAAGTGAGCAGTGACTCACGAAAGCTTCTACCCTGCCACATGTTCTGTTAGTCTTTAAGGTGCTGTTGGGCTCTTGCTCTTTTCTACTGGTAGATCAGAGGTAGCCAACCTTTTTGAGCCTGTGGTTATATTTTGAATTCTGACACGGGGTGATGGGTGCAAGCACAAAATGGCCACCCGGGAAGCCCATGTGCAGGGGATGAGAGGGGTAAATGATAAAAATACACTGGGAAAGAAGAGTCAGAGAGAGAGAGAAATAAAGTTAACACTGTAGTGGCAGCTGTCACTGAAACGTGATTTTAATCTTTACAGCCAGTCAGATCTCAAATGGGCCATCAGAAGCCCCATTGGGCAGGAGCCCACCTGGTCCCACCCACTTTCTGAAAACACTTGGTGGGCACCAGGACAGGTATTGGTGGGTGCTGTGGTGCCCCCTGTGGTAGAAGATAACAGTAATGAATGTAAGGGAGTAGTATTGAATTTTCTCAAGTACCAAATTCGGGGACTACTTCTTATTGAAGTGACATTAAGTGTTTGGATTCAGGATTGCCAGCAGGCCTCGAGAAAAACATCTTGTCCCTTTAACTGATGGTGCAATCCACCTTGAGTCCCGGTGAGAAAGACAGACTCTAAATAACATGAATAAACAGAGGTTGGATTGAATGTTATCTACCAGGTGACACTACTGACCTCCCCATGCCATGAAAAGTTTTAGTTGTCCATGAGCAGGACATTTCCCTCCAGGTCTGTTGGCAACTGTATTCAACACAGTTTGGTGTAGTGGTTAAGTGCGCGGACTCTAACCTGGGAGAACCGGGTTTGATTCCCCCACTCCTCCACTTGCAGCTGCTGGATGACCTTGGGTCAGTCACAAGTTCTGTCAGAGCTGTTCTCTCAAGGACAGTTCTGGAAAGAGCTCTCTCAGCCCCACCTACCTCACAGGGTGTCTGTTATGGGGAGGGGAAGGGAAAGGAGTTTGTAAGCCGCTCTGAGACTCCGAGTGAAGAGCAGGGTATAAATCCAATCTCTTCCTCCTCCTCCTCCTCCTCCATGTTTATTGTTTAAAACTGAGTGAACGTAAAATGGAATAAAACAGTTTAAGGAGGGGAGGGGCCTCAGCAAAGTATAATGCCGTAGAGTCTCCTCTCCAAAGCAGCCACTTCCCCCAGGGGAACTATCTCCCTAGTCTGGAGTTAGTTGTAATTCTGGGAGATTTCCAGGCCTTACCTGGAGCCTGGCAACCCCTGTTTTTAGGCTTCTGCTTGATTCTACAGCCCTAATACTATTGCATTGTTTATTGAATTTCCCATCCATCAAACTGCCTTGAGTCCAAGCGAGAAAGGTGGGCTGGAAATAACGTAGTTGAATAAAGGGATAAATATGTTTAAAAGGTGTCATTGTAAACTTTTGATAACTTTTCTTTCAGAAAGTAAAACAAAGACCCAGAAGAGGCCCAAAGACTTGCCGGGTCTCATCCGTTCCCTCCTCGCCAAGCATGAGAAGGGCTTGCGACCCCCAAGTGTGGACATCACTCTTCCTGGTATTCAGAGCAATCAACATGTCCTCTTTGTATATTGTAGTAGAGCTGCGTGCTGTAACGGCTAGAGCAGGGGTGCTGAACATATGGCCCGTAGGCCAAAACCGGCCCTTCCAGGGCTCTTATCTGGCCCGCGAGCAACTGGCCCTTCCCTTTATTGCCAGATGAAAGCCCTGTCCCGGTGCTAATGAGTAATGGGCGGTGGAAGTGGGAGGGCGGGGCATCAGGGAGATACTCTAAGGAAATACTCTGAGAACGTTAATATTTTAAGCACATTTTTGTGTTTTGAGTCAGAAATAATTTTGTTAATTGGGCTTGTAAAGTTTATATCTCCCATACCTGGTATTATCTTTTCTGGGAGACATGGCCCTGCCAGACAAAGTGACATTTATGCCAGATCCGGCCCTCGTAACAAATGAGTTTGCCACCCCTGGGTCAGAGAGTCAGACTGGGCTCTCGATGACTCAGGTTCAGATCCCTGCACTGCCAGTCAAGCATGCCGGGTGGCCCTGGGCCAGTCAGTCATGCTTTCTCAGCCCCAGCCCACCTCACAGGGTGGTCAGTGTGAGGATAAAATGGAACGGGGAACCATGATTTTGTATGCCACCAGGGCATCTGCCCCTTGGTCAAGGAAAGGCATAATGGTCTGGGCTGAGGAATGCTAGTCATCCCCTCCACCACTGTTAAGTCGCTTGCTTAACAAAGCAGTCAGAGAGTGATTCAGCAAGAACACAACTTTATTCTTCAACTCGAACACAACTCCAACATGGATCAACATCTGATAGCCAGAACAGCTTTCACATTGCAGCTCTCCTGCTTTTAAACATTCCCGGCTAATATAGCCACACCCACTGTACACATATCAACCTATGAGGTTGCCGAGATAATGTCCAATCACATTCGTTCCCACTCAGGGAGCTTGCTTGAAGTGATTGGCTTGTTACTTCCTGGGCTAGCAATTCGATTGGATGTATTTGGATCCTAGCCCAGGATGAAGCTCAACATTACATTTCAATTAGATGTTCCACACATTGCATTCAAGGCAGCTTTGAATACATTACAACCACCACTTCTAGTGCCTGGTTCTGCTTACATTAGGAAAGTGCAGGCAATTTCTTTTTTGAACGTTCTTTTTTGAAATCCATTATAGCAGGCCCTGAATGATTCGGAAAAGTCACCCTCCAAAAACCCCACATCCCTACTAACAAGATGGGCCCATGGTTGCTCCTAGGGTTGCCAGGTCTGGTTTTGAAAATACCTGGAGACTTTGGGGGTGGACCCAGGAGAGGGTGGGGTTTGGGGAGGGGAGGGGAGGGGCCTCAGCATGGTACGGTGCCATAGAGTCCACCCTCCGAAGCAGCCATTTTCTCCAGGGGAGCTTATCTCTGTCAGCTGGAGGTCAGTTGTAAAAGCGGGAGATCTCCAGGCCCCACCTGGAGGCTGGCAACCCTAGTTGCTCCAGAGTACCCCAGACCACAGTAGGCCACAAAACAGACCACGTTTCAGGGAAACGGAAATCTAACCACTACCCTTCCCTTTTTCAGGTGACAGGGTGTTGTTTGAACCGCCAAGTGCCCCCACCACTTTGCCAACCTCTCTTCCTACACTTGCCTCCCACGCCGTGAGCAGCACTCCAGCTTCCTCGGAGTCATACGAAGACACCCCGGTCTCGGTCTCAGCCACCACACCCCCGAGGCGTGTGAAAGTGGATTTTAAGCAAAGGTCTCGGCCCCCGTCTCCTAGTCTGAACAAAGCTGTGTCCCTCAGTGAGTATGAGGGACTCCGGGAAGAAGTTGGCAATCATGGTCTGGGGCATGGGGGGAGGGGGAGAGGTGTCGTTAGGGAAATGATGACTAGTCCTGCCTGTTCCTGTTTGGCACTCAAAGAGTTAACTGTGGTCCTTTACAGCTCTGGTGGTGATGTGCACAGTCACGGGGGTCTCTGGGCTGGTGGTCGCTGCCATCTGCTGGTACAGGTAGGAACTGCGTCAGCCTCTTCTGTGTTAAAGGGAACACTTTTGCACCACTCTTCACACTAAAAGTCTTAGGGTTAGGAAATACCTGGAGACTGGGGCTGGGGTAGAGCCTGAGGAGGGCAAGGTTTGGGGAGGGGAGGGACTTCAATGGAGTATAATGCCATAGAGTCCACCTTCCAAAGCCGCTGTTTTCTCCAGGTGAAATGAACTCTGTCTCCCAGGAGATCTCCAGCCACCACCTGGAGGTTGGCAACCTTGGCTGAAACAGATCCCGGCGGGGGGGGTCTAAACTTCAGAGGAACAGTGGGGATTCCTCTGGGATTTCCAGCCAGGGCAATGCCCCCTTCCCAGCTACCAAGTAGCATCATGATGCTACACAGGTTGTCAAGTTCAGCCAGTCCGGTTTGTTGCAACTTGGCAAGTTCAGAGGAGGCACAGGCTGGTTTTGTTTGTTTTGTAAAGATAAGAAGAGGAGGGGGGCCTTCAGTGTGGATAATACTGTCTGTCAAGAAACAAGAGAGAGAGAGGAGGGGAGGGGAGGGGAAGATTAACAAACTGGTGGAATCATGGGACTGAAAGATCTATTTCCTGTAGCCTGCCACACAATCTCTGATGTCAGTAATGGATCAAGAGGATTACGGTTTGCCTTCACAGATGGGTAGGACAAGGGACCATTACTGTAATGTATCCCGTCCAGACAAGTCCAGAGACAAACGTCGAGCTTCGCTCCAAGAGACAATGGACTATGCGGATCCTAGCCCGCTCCAATCAGGGGGCTAGGTTCCCGGCCGAGAGCCTATGGGACTCTCGGTCACTGTAAATAACCTACAGGGAAGTAGGGGTGTGTTTTGGGTGGTAGTTTCTCGGAGGATATAAGCCGGCCTGCGAGCCGGCCAAAGTCATCTTGTTTTGGATAGAATAAAGTAAGCTTTGCTGAAATCACTCTTCGTTTGTGTACTTTTCAATTACTGACATCAGAGGTTGTGATGGCAGGCCATTTTGGGAAATATAAATAATTTCAAATTGAAATAATTTCATATAGATTATTAACTATAGGCCTGGGCCAGGTTCAGTCCCGTGCCAACACCTCCTCCAGAAAGCTGACCCCCGGCATGGCTTATAGAGTACCAAAAACATACCTGACTTCTTTTTTTTAACACCATTACATGAACAAAAAGATAGTTCTCAGGAGATTACAGACTAAATTTCAACAGAGGATGATACAGGCGAGTGTAACTATCCCTTACAAAGCCCTTGAGTCCTGTCTGTTTATGGCTGTATGTTGAGAGTTCCAAACATGGAACTCTGTTCCCAAGGGCACAAGGGCACGATTTGAATGGGGACGATACCCTGTCCCCAGCCTGAAACATCCCTGGTTACATGCCCTGTTGTGGGAGGCACGTGTATGAGTGCTTCCCCAACAAAGCAAACAGTGCCTCCCCAGAGTTAATTCAAGGCTGGGGGAGGGAAGAATGAGAGAGAAGACTGGAGCCCCTTCTGTGTGCTCACCACAGTCCTGATTCACATCAGCCCCCCCCCCCCCCCACACACACACGTGGGAAGCAGTTTGCTCCAAGAACGCATCCAGGGAAAACATACCCATGTATTTTGGCCCTCAGTTGCATGTACTTATTGGGTGTAGTAAATAAGAAGCTGGAGACCGACTGGTGATGAAGGTGCATAGAAAGTTTATATAGATATAATGGTGAATATATACACAGAGATATACAGGCTATCATACAACATACCGTGCCTTAGCTTGAGAGACTAAGTCCCCACCTAGCTTATCAAGCTAATATACTAAACCCAGCCAATCACTAACAAGGTGAATTAATTACCTACTCTAACAATGCCTGATAGAGAACACCGGCTAGTATAACACCTGGCTGTAATCACTTAATCACTAGCATGACAGCTAGGACTGTCAAACAGATCAAACTGATCTAGTAACTGCTTGCTACCTTTATCGCCTAGACATATATCTCAATAGTACTTGGGTATCATTTCCATGAGAAAGGAGAATGCTAGGTTAGAACCGAAGGCTTCATGGAGCAGTTGTGTTTTCAGGGAGCATCTCAAGAAACAGAAAGAAGTGTGTGGACAGGAGGCACATTGGGAGGGTAATCTGAGCCTCTAGGAGACCTGAGTGAGAGATCTGGTTGAATTGTTTAGGAGGGAGGCGCTGCAATCCTAGGCAGTCTAGGCTTAACGGGATAGAACCTATTGCTGCCCTGTGTATATTATGTGCCAAGTCACAACTGACTTGTATCAACCCCATCCAAATACCGACCCTGCTTAGCTTCTGAGATCTGATGAGATCAGGCTATACCATACCACTCTAATCCCTATCCTGTATATGTAAAGTGCCGTCAAATTGCAGCCAATTTATGGCGACCCTAGTAAGGGCCTTTCAAGGCAAATGAGAAGCAGAGGTGATTTGCCATTACCTTCCTTCCAGACTTAGAGCAGACTTCTCTGGGAGAAGAAGGGTGACCATTGTGCCAGTTGTCACTGGAGCCCTTGGAGCAGTGCCTAGAAGTCTCAAGAGACACCTGGAGATTCTGGGCAATGAGTAAATAAGACCAGCTCGGCTCCAGGAGACAGTGTTGCTCGGGACAGCAAGGATCCCGTGAAGATACCGCTGCAATTCCCAAGAACTTGGCTAGAACTCGAATTGCTGAACACCATCAACCAGCCAAATATCAGACGGTGACAATTCATCAACATCATCAAAAAGCGTCCAATCACAGGCAACTCACGGCAACACCTCATGGGGTTTTCAATGCAAAAGATGTTCGGCGTTGGCTTGCCATTGCCTTCCTGTGCATAGCAATCCTTGTCTTCCTTGGTGGTCTCTCATCCACATACTGACCATGGGTGACCCAGCAAATCTGGGCTCCTTTGGGCTATCGAGGCTGTGACAAATGTACCAGTCTCGTGTTCTTGGGAAAAGTCTGGCAATATCAGTGCCACAAAAGGAAGATCATCTGTCCCCAGGAGTGTGTGTGACTGTGGCAATCATCCCCCAAAGTCCCGCCTCTTCTCCAGGGCTCTGAACCGGTCCTTGTGATTTTGGCCTCATGCAAATCCCAGTGATTGTCAGCCAACCAGAGCCTCTGGAACACCACTGGATGGAAGGGGGTGAGCCAGCCTCAGTTTAAGAAGTGGGAAGAAAAACTTTTTTAAGAGTGTCAGCTTAAGCCAGGATTTTATTTGGCTTTTAGTTAGGGCTTGGGGTTGCTTTAGGGAAGAAAAGGGGCTGCGGTGGCTCAGTGGTTAAGATGCTGAACTGCAGACCGGAAGGTTGGTAGTTCAGCAGTTCGAGACCTGAGTGCCGCGTGACGGAGTGAGCTCCCGTCTTTGGTCCCAGCTCCTGCCAACCTAGCAGTTGGAAAGCAAGAAATTGCAGATAGATAAATAGGTACGGCTTCGGTGGGAAGGTAACAGCGTTCCAAGCACCTCGGCATCTAGTCATGCCGGCCACTTGACCATGGAAATGTCTTCGGACAGCGCTGGCTCTTCGGCTTGGAAACAGAGATGAGCACCGCATCCCTAGAGTTGGATTCGACTGGCTTTCGAGCAAGGGAAACCTTTACTTTTACTTTAGGGAAGAAATCTTCTTTCAAATACGCAACCTGTTAAGGGCCCTAGATTTGTAACTTAAGTGTACAGGTTCTATGGAGGGGAACTCTGTGTTAAAAGAGCCACCTGGAACCTGGGAAGAATCCTCTCAGTTGTGGAATTAGATTAGTCAGATGAGGTAACCTGTCTGGAGGAAGGGGAATCAAATCTCCCCTCAGGGTTTATTTACATTCACTGAGGCTCGCCTACAAAGTGGTTACCGTCTTTGGGGAAAGCTTGTAAACTATGCAAGGGAAGAGCCAGTTTCACTTTATTTATAGAAGCAACCCACACAAAACATTTACCCTATTCAGTATTCTAATTTCTGTGAAATAAACATTTGTTCATCTCCATCTGTGTCTTATCTTTCAAGCGATTCCTACTTACCTCATAAGCAACTACGGCCTTGGTCTAGCCGCTTCCCAAACAAGATACCTTTAGGGAGCACAAAGCTTACATCTGGAGAAGTGTGCATGCACACAAAAGCTTATACCCAGAACCAGTGTTCCCTCTAAGCTGAGTTAGTGTGAGCTAGCTCACAGTTCTTTAGCCTCCGGCTCACACATTTTTGTCTTAGCTCAGGAAGGATGGCTTCAGAGAAAACTAATTAATGCAGTAGCCAAATTGCTCGTTCAAAACTTTAATGCCTGTAGCTCACAAAGCAGAACTTTTGCTCACACGACTGCACAGTTTAGAGGGAGCAATGCCAAGAATTAAACTTTGTTGGTCTTAAAAGTGCCACTGGACTCAAACTTTGTTCTAATGCTACCAGCCCTGTAATCAAAGCTTGTATCTTCCTCTTTGACCTGACTGTGGGTGGCTGGGTGTCTAAAGAATCCATAGGAGAGGCCAGAGTGGGGGACTGGACGTTCCACAGTGGGCACTTCCCTCTCCCTCTCTCTCACCCCATAGCCACCACAGTGACCCCCTCTGATCTGAAAAACAAACATTAAAACTCTGTGGCGGCACTGCTCAACAAGAGCTTGCAATGCCACTGCAGGCATGTGCAAGACCCACATGGCAATTCGAGGTTGTGTGTAAATTTATGTCAGCAAGCTGCCAAAGGTTATTTTCTATATGTATATGTTCATTCATTTCTTCTTTTGGTTCTTTCCCCCCCTGCGTAGATGCGTTTATCTGGTCATGCGCACATCTCACCAGTAGCCATACATTCCTTTCAGAGTACGCCAGTCCTGCTTTGATGTAACGCTATCTCGCCAAGGCCACAGGTGGAAAAGCAGACGAGCTTGCTTTGACTTTAATTAGCAGAAGCCGTGGGAATAGCATATCTATTTAGAATTAGGTAACCGTTGCTTTCCCAAGGTTTAGGCGCGAGCGAGCCCTCTTGGCAGCGCGCGGGAACCGTGTTTATTGGCTGTTATGATTATGAACTTGCTTTAACCTTTCATGCCTTTTGGGTTTTCGTTATTCTGAACAGTGACCCTGTTCATGTGCTTCATGGCTTCAATAAAGTAAAACCTTCTTGCAAGTGTGTACTACGTTGTTTGCTGTGGGGACCTGACAATTTATGATAACTTTTTCTCCCCCAGGCTGCAGCAAGAAGTACGCTTGGCTCAGAAGATGGCCTACAGTGCCACTCGGGGAAACCAGTACCGGTACCATCAGCCCAGTGCAGTAAGTGCGTTTTTGCCATTGCTTTTGCTGCTCAGTTATGGGGAAGGTGATGGAGTTCCTCCCCCCCCACCCTTGACACTTTTCTCTCTGATTCTCCTCAGTATATGGACTCCAGACTAGCTCAGTCCTGCCAAGTCCACCACTATCAGCATCAGAAGAAGCTTCTCACCGGTGAGGAGTAAGTGGTCTTTTCCTGATCGCTCCGTGGGAGGGGAGGTGTATGACTGTGGCCCAGCAGCCGCTAGATGGGGAAGAGCCTTAAACCTCAATGCTGGAGTGTCCAGAGCATCCCTAGCGGAAGAGCTGAATCCTGCAGTTTGCAGACGCAAGGACTGCAGAACTTTCCTGTGCTCTCCTCCTCCCAACAGTCCTTTCGGACCATGGAGGAAGTTAATTTTTGGGACAGCAAAGACTCACATGGATTGGAAGGCCACAGCAGCCAGGGCCGGCTCACTCACTAGGCGAACTAGGCGCTCACCTAGAGCGCGCCGGCCCTTAGGGGCACCAAACTGGCACCTGGCTCCCCTACCAAAAGCCCTGCAACTTTCTTGACCGGGTGGGTGACTGCCGTGCACCGCCGGGTCTTTCAGTGCGCTCAGAAGCGCAGCCGTCCTCCTCTTGGAGGAGCAGGAGCCACTGGGCTCCCCACCCCCAGGAATTAGTGGTTAGGAGCGCAGACTCTAATCTGGGTGACCCGGGTTGGATTCCCCCACTCCTCCTCCACATGCAGCTGCTGGCGTGGCCGTGGCTCAGTCACAAGTTCTCTCAGAGCTGTTCTCTCAAGGGCAGTCCTCGAAAGAGCTCTCTCAGCCCCACCAACCTCACAACCTTTCAGATTTTGTGTTGTTCATTCTTCTTAAAATGCATTTATGTTTGAAAATTGGGGGTGCACCGGGGGGGGCGGGCGCCAGAAGGTATCCTCGCCTAGTGTGCAAAAAACCCTGGGGCCAGCCTTGACAGCAGCGATGGAATGACACCCCCCTTTCGTCTATCAGAAGAGTTACCTGAGAAGAAGAAGGGGCAGTTTGGCTCCCTTTGCTGTCCCTAGTGTAGCCTCTCAGTCTAAACCACCTGGGAATAGACATTTCTGGATCTGGCCGCCATATTTCAAAACGAAGATTGCAGAGCCGGAAGAGAGGAGGGCAGCCAAGCTGATTAGCACCTTCCCTGTGAGAAAAGGCCTGGGATTTTTCAGTCCTAGGAGGAAAGCCTGAAGAGCCTGGGACTTCTCGGTTTAGGAAAGAGACGACTAAGGGGGCACGTGAGGGGAGGTTTATGAAATTGTGCCAGGGGGTGGAGACAGCTGACAAACGGAACTTTTTCTCCCTCTCCCAAAATGGTGGGACTCAAGGGCGTCCAAAGAAGCTGATGGGCAGTAGGTTCAGGACAGACAAAAGGAAATAGTACTTTACACAGAGCGGGATTAAAATGTGGAATTTGTTGCCAGAGGGTGTAGTGATGGCTGAAGGAATAATCAGCTTTAAAAAGGGATTAGAGAGGTTCATGGAGGGTAGATCTATCAATGGATAAGGCACTAAACCTCGGAATCCCAGAGCCAAGATCAGGGGAAGAGCCAGTTTGGTGTAGTGGTTAAGTGTGCGGACTCTAATCTGGGGGAACCGGGTTTGATTCCCCACTCCTCCACTTGCACCTGCTGATGTGACCTTGGGTCAGTCACAAGCTCTGGCACAGCTGTCCTTGAAAAAGAGCAGTTTCTGTCAGAGTTCTCTCAGCCCCACCCAACTCACAGGGTGTCTGTTGTGGTGAGGGGAAAGGGAAAGGAGTTTGTAAGCCTCTCTGAGACTCCAAGTGAAGGGCCGGGGTATAAATCCAATCTCTTCTTCTCTTCTTCTTCGGCCTCTGTGCCCTGTTGTTGGCCATCCCAAGGAACTGGTTGGCCACTGTGTTCTCAAAGGAGTGTTGTGGGGAGAACAATGCAGGAAAGATCTGCAGTCATCAGCACTTTCTGCTGTCAGATGGCAGGATCCAATCCATGGGATGTCAAGTCAGATAACACGGTTGGGAAAGACCTTTGCCATGGATCCTGAGCAACAGCCGCCTCTTTAAGGAGACACTACTTGGTTAGGTGGACCATTGATTTAGACACAGTGCATCACAGGCATAAACCAGTTTATGAGCTTTACCACCTCCGACTTCACTAAGTGGGAAATTCTGTTTGTATATCAACTTCATAGCTAACTTAGGGCAACACCATAGGGTTTTCAAGGCAAGAGATGAAGTGGTTTGCCATTGCCTGCCTCTCTGGATAGTGACCCTGGACTTCCTTGGTGGTCTCCCATCCAAGTACTAGCCGTGGCTGACCCTGCTTACTTTTTGAGATGTGCCATAATCAGGCCAACTTGGGCTACCCAGGTCAGGGCATATTAATTCCATACACAAGAAAAGCAGACAGCTGGAAGGATGGGGGGGGGGGTTTGCTGTGGCTCAGTGGTAGAGCATCTGCTTGGCATGCAGAAGGTCCCAGGTTCAATCCCCAGCATCTCCAGTTAAAGGACCTGGCAGGAGGCGATGTGAAAGACCTCCGCCTGGGATCCTGGAGAGCCGCTGCCAGTCTGAGTAGACAATACTGACTTTGATGGACCCAGGGTCTGACTCAGTATAAGGCAGCTTCATGTGTTCCTCTTGCATTTCTAGCTGCAGTTGTTTTGCCGAGCGTCCCCCTCTTGTGCTTTTGGGGAGCGGGGGTGATGCGATCTTCCACCCGACATTAACTCTTCAGAGTGTTCTTTCCCTTCTCTGAGTGGATTTATCACTCTTCAGTGGGTTTTGTTCCAAATCGGCCTCTCTGTACTGCTCCCGCCCTTCCCAGCTGCCCGTTTGCAGCTTTTAGTAGAAATCTGTCTATCCAAAGGATAAGCACTTCGACGCATCTGATGAAGTGAGCTCTGACTCATGAAAGCTTATAATGGAATGAATTCGGTTAGTCTGTAGTGGGTTGCTGCACTCCCGTTTTATCCTCCCACCCCCCCCCGAAGTATTGCAGTTCAGGAGCAGTTTTACGGTGGAACAAGAAGGTTGTTTAGATGAGAGTCTCTGTGCGCGGGAACTCCCAATATATCCAGTAGGAACGAAGGGAAGCATAATGAGCATTTTAGGAAGACTGGGGGTTGCTGGCTTTAATGGGTGGGGGAGTTGCCAGGGCGCCAGGGTTTTCCATTGGGAGTCCATCTCCTGAGGTCCTTTGACTTACACCATTGTTGCTCTTTCTCTCCGTCCAGCAAAGATCCTCCGAAAGCAGTAAAGCAGCTCTCCACAGAGTCAGAAAATGAGGATTACACCGTGTATGAGTGCCCTGGATTGGCACCGGTATGTATGCCTCTAATGCCAGATAAACTTTGTAACCAGGGCTGTAGAGATAACTTTGGGGACCTCCCTCCTCAGAAGGGCTGCCCACTCTGGGCTGTGGAATTCTTGGTGGTTGGGGGGCGGAGCCTGGGGAGGGTGGGGTTTGGGGAGGGGCTTCAGCAGGGTATACAGCAGGAGTGTCAAACTTGTTTGTTACGAAGGCCGGGTCTGACATAAATGTCACTTTGTCAGGCCGGGCCATGTATGCCATAAAATGTGATGCCAGGTATGATTTGCTCAAAATACAAACATGCTTTAGACATTAACACTCCTACGGAATTTCCTTAAAGCAGGGGTCATTTCGTAGAAAAAGAGGTGCAGGAGCTTATTAGCATAACTCATTAGCATAACTCAGTTGCATACGCCACACACCCCTGACATCACCGGAAGTGTGTCAGACGGCAACACCCACCGCTCAGGCTCCACTGGACTGTTTTGGATTGCTAGCTATTGGAGGGGAGGGGAACGCGCAGATCTGTCCTCGCAGAGGAGGGAGAGCTTGTACCTGAATAAAACTTGGTCTTAAAGGTGCCACTGGATTGTTTTGGACTGGGGGGCCGGGGGGAGCTCTGCAACTTACCTGGCTGCTTCTTGCTCTGACTGAGGGCTGCTGGGAGCAGGGGGTGGGGCTTGTTGCATGTGCCCGCCCCCTGGGCTCTTTACTGCCGGAGCTCCGCTCCCGTGCACTCCTGCAGGAAATGACCCCTGCCTTAAAGTATCTCCCTGATGCTCACCCTCCCACTTCCACTGACGATTACTCATTAGCACTGGGACAGTATATAGTGCACAGCCTCTGTCTTCTGGCAATAAATGTAACGGCCAGTTGCACATGGGCCGGATAAGAGCCCTGGGCAGGCCGGTTCTGGCTCACGGGGGCTGTATGTTGGACACCCTTGGTAGATAGCACCATACAGTCCACCCTCCAAAGCAGCCAGTTTCTGCAGGGTAATAGATCTCTCACAGTCTGCCAGAGAATCACAGATATAGATATAATGTACAACTTCCATGAAAATTACTAAAGAATATTAAAACCTCATGTATTCATCCACTGTTTAAGGATACCTCTCAAAGTACATGCAATATCAAAAATAAATAGCACAAAACTATAAGATATTTTGATATTGCATGTGCTTTGAGAGGTATTTTTAAACTGTGGATAAACAAACATGGTTTTAATATTCTCCACGGCTATTGACCCCTGTCTGCAGTTGTAATTTTGGGAGATTTTCAAGCCCCACCTTGAGGCTGGCAACACTGCTCCTCAAGGATATTCCAGGCGATTGGTCAGCTTTTTAGGCCTCTTGTTAAGAGAAAGGAAATAACGACCCCACACGAGCTACCTTTAAACAGATTATTTATGAGGGCTTTTCTTTTGAGATGTCTTGTTTCAAGGTAACCCTAACCACCTCCTCCCCTATAACCTTATGGCCTGCTCCTCACCGCAACAAAATGTCTAGTTGCAAGTCTATATGTCACAACTTTTTTTTAAAAATAAAAAAATTACATGCCTTTTTTGCCCCAAGAGATGTTGACTTTTAGAGCCCACCAGGGGTCATTTCCTGCAGGAGTGCACGGGAGCGGAGCTCCAGCAGTAAAGAGCCCAGGGGGCGGGCACATGCAACAAGCCCCACCCCCTGCTCCCAGCAGCCCTCCGTCAGAGCAAGAAGCAGCCAGGTAAGTTGCAGAGTCCCCCCCCCCCGGCCCCCCAGTCCAAAACAGTCCAGTGGCACCTTTAAGACCAAGTTTTATTCAGGTACAAGCTCTCCCTCCTCTGTGAGGACAGATCTGCACGTTCCCCCCCCCCAATAGCTAGCAATCCAAAACAGTCCAGTGGAGCCTGAGCGGTGGGTGTTGCCTTCTGACACGCTTCCGGTGATGTCAGGGGGTGTGGCACATGCAAATAACTTATGCTAATGAGTTATGCTAATGAGCTCCGGCACCTCTTTTTCTACAAAATGACCCCTGGAGCCCACCCTTCATATATCCTTGATGACGAAGACCATTTACACATTAAGCACTGTCGTTGTATGTGAGGCAAGATTTCATCTAAGCAGTTACATTATTCCATTTTCATGAAGGTGTGCGGATGGCTTGGCTCACTTCTTTGAGTTTTCTGGAGCTATATGCTCTGCACGTGCCTTCTGGGCAGTGCGTCTGTTTTTCAGTAATACGCAGTCAGGACTGGAAGGGGGATACTAGTTAGCTGATAGTCCAGTCCTTGGGAGGGGGGCAGAGGTAGTTGGGTTTTCGAAGGCCATTCCAATTCTAAGGCTCTATAACTAGCTCTGTACAAATTCTCGGCTCGGCTCTTTACCTGGAACTGCGTATTTGAGGTGAGGGCTGGATGTGGCCCTGATGACAGCTATTAAATCCAGAGACCTCCAGGCACCGAGCAGGAGAATTCTGTGCTTTTTTAAGCACATGAAGGATACTGAATATGGCCCTTGGTCTATCTTGATCAGTCTTGATTGGGTAGGTTCATATGAGAGAAGGCAGTCCTTAAGTCATGCTGGCTCCAAGCCATATAGGACTTTAAAGGTTGATACCGGGAGCCAGTGTAGATGGAACAAAATTGGAGTGATGTGGTCCCTGTGAGGCACTCTAGTCAGCATTCTGGCCACACCATTCTGTGGCAATTGCAGCTTCCAGACAGTCTTCAAGGGCAGCCCCCATGTACAGCACACTGCAGTCATCTAATCTAGATGTTATCAGGGCGTGCACCACAGTGGCAAGATCTTTTCGGCCCAGGAAGGGCCACAGCTGGCTAAGCAGTCAAAGCTGGTGAAAGGCACCCCTGGCCACCACTGCCACCTGTTTATCCAATAGGAGACCTGGATCCAGTGGCACTCCCTGGTTATAAACCTGTACCT
>NW_015164250.1:141738-152938 GCF_001447785.1 Gekko japonicus
GAGACTACCTTTACCTGATCTTTTTCTGGATGCCAATTTTTTAGTCACCTTTTTCCTCGTGTAACATTTCTGCTGGTTTTCTTCGTCCCATCCACTTCCAGCCTACTTTTCACTACTTGGACTGTTATTGTTGTCAAATCATTCCCCCTCCTGAAGAGAAGTGGTATATTTTTCATTTTTTTAAAGGCACGAAAATAGCTATATATCAATATAGCACTGTACTGACAGATCAAGCGAGTTCTCTGAATTCCCAGCATTCATTAAAAAAATAGTAAGTCTCCAGCTCCCTTCTTTGCAGAGATATGCCTTTTTCCTTATATCTCTGTGAGGGAAGAGGCTAGAGACATACTTTTTTTTTTTTAATGAAAGCTGGGAATTCAGAACCTGCTTAATCTATCACTACAATTCAGGCTCAAAAATAAAAGGGGGGTTGCTCTGATGCCAGTGATGTTGACAGCACCTTCCCTTGAAAATCCTGATTAAGGCATGTGTGGAAGAAAATAAACTGACTCCACAACTACGAAAATGCAGTGGGAGGGCTGCTGTGTAGAAGAACTGTGTCCAAACCAATTCCAGTCCTTGGGGATCAACTGCCAAGAAAATCAAGAGCAAGTTGAGTGTATGGAAAAGCCCTTAGATGGAAGGCTGGATAGATCCTACTGACATACCTCAGCAGCTCAGAACTCTCGAAGCTAGAGAAACAGCTCTAGATCAAGCAACTTTAGTTTGGTGTAGTGGTTAAGTGTGGGGATTCTCATCTGGGAGAACCGGGTTTGATTCCCCACTCCTCCACTTGCACCTGGCTGGATGACCTTGGGCAAGCCATTGTTCTGATAACAGCTGTTCTTGAAAAAGAGCAGTTTCTCTTAGGGCTGTCTCAGCCCCACCTACATCACAGGGTGTCTTTGTGGGGAGGGGAAGGGAAAAGGAATTTGTAAGCCACTCTGAGTCACAAAGAGAAACCCCCAATTAGGTTCCCCCCCCCCCCGGGACTGTCCCATTTGGATTGCAGGTAAAGGAGAGATTGCAGGTATGAATATTCTTTTTTTTAAAGAAAACAAACCTTCCTGCACCGAGAAAAGTAGCGAGGCAAGGAGAAACCTACCCTCCACTTCCCTCTTGATTTACTGAATACACACACACACACACACACACACACACACACACGGATGCAGTCAAACATGAATGCCACCCCACACACCAGCATTCTGAATTGGTACAGTCCGAGTGGGGGGGGGGGGTTTACCAGTTCCCCCATGTATGATTCTTCAGTATGTGTGGCTGTGGGAAATGATCTTTCTCTTTCCAAGAATGTAAAGACTAAATTTCCCCCTTCTTCTCCTTTCAGAGTGGAGAGATGGAGATCCACAACCCACTCTTCAACACCTCCACCTTCCGAGGGTGTCCTCCCTAAATTCTCTCTCTCTCTCTCTCTCTGTCTCCTTTTTGTTTTACATTTCCTGCTCATCTCCGCTGGTGGGTTAATGTGGGGAGGATTCAGGCTCCTAAAAGCCTCCATACTCTTTGGCAGTATGTGGGGGGGCGGGCATGCTGTTCATGTCTCCTGCTCCCTTCAGGGATAACAGCCTTTCTGTATCAACAACCCTCCCATAACCCTCCTTTAATCCCACCCTCATCCTATGGAGTTTTATTTTAGAACAAAAGGAGAAGACTATTGGGAGTTTCTTATTATAGATCTGCTTCAGGTCAACTTCTCTGTGACAACCATCCAACATTCCTACAGCCCCGCCTTGAGAGAATTCTGACCCTCTTCGAGATGTCCTTCCTGATACCATAAATTCTCCAGCTGGAAGGGTTTCCTTTTGATCCAGCAAAGCAGATTTCAAAGTGCCATCCTCAGTACTTGCAACCTTCTAAGCCTACTGGATTTAGAAGGGCGAAACTTATTTTAGGATTACACCGCTACTGTGGGCAACCTATTTATGCATGCACGGCTGATGTTGATCCAGATGTGTGCGCCCATCGGCATGGAAAAATTCATCTTGGCCTTGTTTGAACTGGCTGGATGTACCTTCTGATGGCCTCCAAGGCCATGAATTCTTATGTCAGGGCTATTTACCTCAGTGGACTGGGGCTATAGCCTTTATTTCCTCTTATTTATTTATGGAGCCACTTTCTCCTCTCAGCTTAAAGCAGCTTAATGCTATTAAAACCAGGGCTGACATATAATTGAGTTGATTGTTATGAATCGCTGTTGGTTAATTAAATCTACCTAGGAGATGATGAAACAATAGTTTTAGAATAACGTTTAGTACTTGTATAGTGCTTTCAAGTGTTCAGATTGTTTCACATACACGTATTCCATACATTGTAATCCTTACGCCAACCCTGTATGGTAGATCAGTGTTACTACCCCCCGCGTTGGAGATGGGAGGCTATGACTGAATGACAGTGACTTGTCTGAGGCTTCTCCGGTCAGAGATGAAATTGAAACCAGAGACTGCCTGATCCATAGTTTGGTCCAATAGTCACTCACTTTCTGCTAGCTTTGGTGTATTTAAAAAACAAACTAGACTTTGTTTTCAGGTGAAAAAGTCACTTTAGAAGATGCATCCTCCTTTCTCCCCAACACAGAAAGGAATCCCTCATTTAAGATGGTGTATGATGCCAGATGGTGTATGTCACCTACAATGCTTTTTTAAAAAAATTGTTCAAACTCTTTAATCAATGTATGACTAATGTAACATAAAAAAACTGTAGCAATGTAAAATAGAGCAACTCATAGCAACAAACGTAAAGCAAAATAGCACTGAAGTCACTATCCTCAGCCAAGCATACCAGAATTACAAATGAAAAGCTTGAGAAATAAATGTCTTCATTTGGCAGTGAAGGCTTTACAGAGGCCTCACCTGGAAAGGCAGGTTAAGAACATAAAAGAAGCCATGTTGGATCAGGCCAATGGCCTATCCAGTCCATCACTCTTTGTCACACAGTGGCCAAAACCCAGGTGTCATCAGGAGGTTCACCAACAATGCTCCCTTTAAGCTGTGGAGTCCTATGAGCAAAAATTCTACTTTGTGAGCTCCTGGCATTAAAGTTGTGAGCGAGCGATTTGGCTATCGCATTGATTAATTTGTTCTGGAGCCATCCTTCCTGAGCTAAGATAAAAATCTGTGAGCTGGAGGCTTAAAAACGGTGAGCTAGCTCACACTAACTCAGCTTAGAGGGAACACTGTCAGCGGGGCCAGAACTCCAGAAGTCCTCCCTCTGTCGCCCTCCCCCCAAGCACCAAGAATACAGAGCATCACTGCCCCAGACAGAGTGTTCCAACTATACCTTGTGGCTAATACCCACTGGTGGACCTCTGCTCCAGATATTGATCCAGTCCCCTCTTGAAGCTGTCCATGCTTGCAGCCACCACCACTTCTATTGCTATTGAGGTGGCCCTTCACAGATCATCCACCGTTCCCTTCATGATAACCCTCAATCACAGAGATTTGGGTTTCTCAGTCCCCTCACTTTTGCACATGTCTGCATGTCTTCATGTCAACACAACTACCTAATTCCATGTCTATGTCACAGAATCATAGAGTTGGAAGGGACCTCCAGGGTCGTCTAGTGCAAGCCCCTGCACAATGCAGGAAATCCACAAAGACCTCCCCCTGCACAAGCCCATGTTTGCACAAGTGAGAAACCTGACAGACCTATCCCATCAATCCATTTCCCTGCATTTCCCCTCTGCTTCATGCTACACCTTGCTTTTTTTTTTGCCCCACTCAGATACTGCCTCTGTGTATGTGCCGGAAGCCACGTGTCGAAAATGTACAGATTGTATATTACAAGCATTGTACGTGTGTCTTAATTGGATGCTCTGTGCGTACCTTCCCTGACTGCTGTGGTGGCCTAGGCATCTTGGTAAGATGTTGCTTCTGCCTGTCTGCTCTCTGGTTTTGTGGCATAACGATCTGGATCGCACTGGTTGAGGGGGACAGGCAACTGGTGCAAAGGAAGCAGGCTTGATGACCTTAGTGTAGACTTCAGCATCCAACAATTCATGGGACCACCCTTTTGCAAAACTGCTGCACTCTGTATCCCTGACGCTTGTACAGTCCCATCCTTAGTCTGTACTGTAAATCTGAGGACTAGAGACCAATGCTCCCTCAAAGCTTTGGAGTCTTGTGAGCAAAAATTCAACTTTGTGGGCTACTGGCATTAATGTTGTAAGTGAGTGATTTGGCTGCTGCATAAATCAGTGTGATTTGGAGCCCTCCTGCCTCAGCTAAGACAAAAATGTGTGAGCTGGAGGCTAAAAAACGGTGAGCTAGCTCACACTAACTCAGCTTAGAGGAAACACTGCGTAGAGACCCACTGCCAAATGTGTGGCAGATTAGTTCAAGTGGCTTGGATCCTATGAATTATTAACAGTATCCAGTACATTTTTTAAAATCCTGCCTTTCCTCTAAGGAGCTTGGAGCCATCTACATTGGTCTCCACTTGCCCATTTTATTTTCACAACAACCCTGCAAGGAAGGTTAGGCGGGAAGAGTGAGACATTGGCCCAAGGTCATCCGGTGAGCTTTCCTGGCACAATGGAGGTTTGAACCCGAATCTCTCATATCTTATGCTGAGACTTTAACCACTCGATGGCCCTTCGTACATGACCCTTTAACCACAGTAGAGTGGAGGGCACGGAAAGAATCTTTGCTGTCCTTTCCTTTCCACAATAGTCTCTTCCAACGCTCCCTCTAAGCTGTGGAGTCTCGTGAGCAAAAATCCTACTTTATGAGCTACTGTAATTAAAGCTGTGAGCGAGCGATTTGGCTACTGCATAAATTAGCTTGCTCTGGAGCCATCCTTCCTGAGCTAAGAAAAATATGTGTGCGCCGGAGGCTAAAAAACTGTGAGCTAGCTCACACTAACTCAGCTTAGAGGGAACACTGGCTCTCCCCCCCCCCCAGGATAGGCAGACCTCAAGAACAGTGTGAGGTGCAGTGCAGGGCTCTGCTGCTGGAAGGGAGGGGGGGCAATTAGACACATTCCTCACTTTTACAAGTGGTGGGAATGGCACAAAAGCTTGTCCAAAGGGAAGAGGGTTTCACCGCCCATTCCTGAGATTCTTCTCACCCAAAGGAGTAGTTGTGTGCCTGGGGAGGGTGGGTGGGGCGAGTTCCAGCTTCTCCACTGAAAAGGAAAAAGACACCCCCATTCATACCTTTGTATCGCAGCTCCCCACTGGGTGGGGCTTTCCTCCCACTAGCTGCTGCTATCAACACCTGCTGTCCTCAGATCCTACATGTAGTTTTTTCCCCTGAGCAGATTGATTCTTTTGCACCCCTTCACCAAATCTGTAACTTCTGTCAGTATCGTCTTGTTAGCAGCTTGATCTGAGCAGGCTGAATGTTCATGAACAGTCGGTGACATCACCAAAGTCCGATTGCTCACAAGCCTACCGCAATAGCCATTTTCCAGCCACAATGTAGAAGCAACACAGAGAAAAATATTTGAATACAATTGTGGGGTAAGTGGGTGAGAATTCTTCTGCTAATTCCTTTCAAAAATTCCAGCTATATTTTCAGTTCCTTTTGTCAGCATTCCTGATTGAGGATTCTATTGCAGTCAGAATTTTTGGAGAGCATGTAAAAGAAGCGAATTTGGCAAGGATCTAATGTATCTGATGCAAGAATGCACATTTACTTCTTTAAGATGACGTGTGAAATTTATACAGTTGTTTATGCCAGCCAAAAGGAAATGATTTTTCACTCAGCTTGTGGAACTCACTGCCTCTGGATGTAGAGACCCAGAGTGGTGTGGTGGTTAAGAATGGCAGACTCTAATCTGGAGAAATTGGGTTTGATTCGCCCACTCCTCCTCCACCTGAAGCCTGCTGGGTGACCATGGGCCAGTCACAGTTCTCTCAGAACTCTCTCAGCCCCACCTGCCTCACAGAGTGTCTGTTGTGGGGAAGGAAAGGGAAAGGCAATTGGAAGCTGAGTTGAGACTCCCTTGGGAAGTGAAGGGCGGGGTATAAATTCAATCTCTTCTTCTTCTACCCCGCCCTCCCAGCAGAGCCAACTCAGGGCGGTTTACGTAAAATTGGCATGTGATTACAATAAAATGAAAGATTTAAAACAATGCCAAAACCAATTAACAATAACATAAAAAGTGCTAGCATTGTTGTTATCAAACAGCGATGGCTACCATATTAGCTCTCTTCCCATAACCGGCTTGTAGATCATCCTCGGATATCTTGTAGGCAGCCGGCACAGGCTGTTATTACAAATTCCGAAGGCAACGGGCTTCCGATCCTAGCTGTTAGTGGTGGTGGCAGCTCCAAAGGCCTGGCAGAAGAGCTCCATTTTACGGGCCCCGCAGAACTTGGTGGTCTCCCATCCAAGTACTAAACAGGACTGACCCTGCTTTGCTCGAGAGATCTGACAAGACTAGGCCAGCCTGGGCGAGCCAGGTCAGGGAAGGCAGGTTTTGCAAATAAACATGACTCCAGGCTGAAGATTCTCTCAAGAAGTAAAACCTTTTCTTAGGTTTCAGATACACGGAACAGATAAATGACATAGGTACAGTGTGGATCTCTCTCCTGGTTTGCAGCAGGTCGAGCAAACATGGAAAGGAGGAACATACAGAACAGGAAGTAAAGAAACTTCTAGGTATCTGAAGAAGTGAGCAGTGACTCACGAAAGCTCCTACGGAACCCTGCCACAGATTTTGTTAGTCTTTAAGGTGCTCAAGTGGTTAAGACGCTGAACTGCAGGCTGTGGAAGGTCAGAAGTTCAGCAGTTCGAGACCCGGGTTGCCGCATGACGGAGGGAGCTCCCGCCTCTAGTTCCAGCTCCTGCCAACCTAGCAGTTCGAAAGCAAGAAATTGCAAGTAGATAAATAGGTACCACTTCGGTGGGAAGGTAACAGCGTTCCGTGCGCCTCGGTGTTTAGTCATGCCGGCCACATGACCACGGAGAAGTCTTCGGACAGCGCTGGCTCTTCGGCTTTGAAACGGAGATGAGCACCGCAACCCTAGAGTCGGACTCGATTGGCTTTTCGAGCAAGGGAACCTTTACCTTTTAAGGTGCTACTGGACTCCTGCTCCTTTTCTGCTGCTACAGACAGACTGACATGGTTACCCATCTTGCTCTAGGCCCCCATTAGGTATTAGGCAACATCACCCCCGCCCTTTATCTATTGAGTAACTCTGCAAGTAAATTAACCCTCTAATTAACTCTCCACTTCTGCAGTGAGTGATCCATTGCTATTGCAGTCCCAATAAGGGTAACATGTAAAGCCAGCAGGAAAGGGGGAGGCAGAACTTTGCTTCTTGCTGTACTAGCCTGGTTTGCAGGACATTTAGTCTGAAGGCACATTCAAACGTGGAACCCACTGCCCGTCACCTAGGGTTGCCACCTCTGGGTTGGGAAATACCTGGAGATTTTGAGGGTGGAGCTGGAGGAGGACAGGGATTGAGGAGGGGACGGACTTCAATTGTGTTTAATGCCATAGAGTCCAACTTCCAGAGTGGCCATTTTCTCCAGGTGAACTCGATCTCTGTCACCTGGCAACCCTATAAAAAGGTGTACATTCTCCTGCATGGGTGAACCAGACCTACAAGAGAGTAGCTGTCACAAGGGCACACAGTGAATCCTTGGTGGGAGTGGATATGAACAAGGGATTTCCAACTCCCAGATCAGGTCATGCTGTTTCTTGTGTCTTCTCTGGATCCATGCAATTTAAGGTATTCCCTGATTTTTCTTCCACACAAGTGTTCTCTAAGCCACTGAACCAGCAGAAGACCTAAATTGGCCTATAATCAGGGTCTTTGGGTATCCACGCTACTCTCCTAACTACTCTCAGATACTGAATATTATTTGAAGGGGGGTTAAGTGAGAGGCCCCTGACCCCGATGGCCCAGGTTAGCCTGATCTCATCAGATCTCAGAAGCTACCCAGGGTTGGCCCTGGTTAGTACTTGGATGGGAGACCACCAAGGAAGCCCAGGGTTGATATGCAGAGGTAGGGGATGGCAAACCACTTCTGTTCATCCCTTGCCTTGAAAACTCTTCACGGTCACCATCAGGCAGCTGTGACCTGAGGGCACTTTACCACCCCTCAAAATGAGAGGAGTGAGTGACTTTTCAGCTTTTTTCTAGGGGTGCTTAAGAGCACATCAGGAGCTCTTAAATGGGAATATCCGTAATGGTCCCCCCCAAATGCTTATCCCTGGGTGGAAACTTTTGGGCACACCCATTTCACAGTGGCCCATGGTCGGGCCCAACAACCTATGGCTCCGTCGTGACTTGATCGTGTTCTTGATCGATATGCTACAAGTCCTTTCCATTCTCATAGATTTCAGGGTATGCATGAAAGATTCCATCTGAGTGAGCATCCCAGTTCAATGTCAGTGGTGGATACGAGGCTAGGTCTGGACTGCTTCGACGTGGAGCCAAAGAGGGAAGGCGTGGCTCATGGGGGAGCAGCGCCTGGCTTGCTTCGGAACTTCCACTTGTGCAAAATGTGAGAGCTCCACATCAGGGGCATGTCTATGCTAGATCTGTGCCTTGTATGTCATCTGCATATTGCATGTTTGTGTGTGTCACAGTATATGCATATAAATTATAGAATGCATGAACTTCAATAGTCTGCAACATCTACAAACACCAAGCTGTTCACATTGCCTGTAATACGCATGGGACTTCATGCACCCTGGGACCAAAGGGGTCTGTTGTCTCCCACACTTGATACAAATTCTGAGCCTAGAGATGACCCCCATGGCAGCATGCCAGCGACATGTTCCAGGTGTGCTGTAAACCAGCCCTCTCCTCTCCCTCTCTGTATGCATGTAAAAACTAACACATGTATGTTTTCTATAGCACTAAATGGAATCTAGGCTAGGAAGCAAGGTGGCTTGCATGTTCTCAAGGACATGTTTTGTGTGGGAGCATGCATAAGACAACCCTATTGTCATCTCTTGTTAGATGTTGTGAGTAGGTTGCACATACTTATATGTGCAACATCTGGTCTTGCATTGACAGACCTAGAATTATAGCCTGGTTTTTTTAAATTCAACAAAAAATGTCTGCTGCAATTTCAGCCATGTAAAACTGCGGTGGCTCAAGTGGTTAAAAACGCTGAACTGCAGGCTGTGGAAGGTCGGTAGTTCAGCAGTTCGAGACCCGAGTTGCCGCATGACGGAGTGAGCTCCCGTCTCTAGTTCCAGCTCCTGCCAACCTAGCAGTTCGAAAGCAAGAAATTGCAAGTAGATAAATAGGTACCACTTCAGTGGGAAGGTAACAGCATTCCGTGTGCCTTGGTGTTTAGTCATGCCGGCCACATGACCACGGAAACGTCTTCGGACAGCGCTGGCTCTTCGGCTTTGAAACGGAGATGAGCACTGCAACCCTAGAGTCGGATTCGACTGGCTTTCGAGCAAGGGGACCTTTACCTTTTAAAGCAATTTGAACAAAAGTTACATTGACATATGTGCTGGAATGAATTTGCATATGCTAATAAGGCATAGCTATTTTTCTCTGGATGTGGTGGGCCTGCTGGAAATTTTGACCTTGGGTGCAGTCTTCTTCTGAAGAGCACATCACCTATCCACACCCTTATTCATGCCACGAGTGGCCTTGCCCATATATAGCTGTGCACCAACCCTGCTTGGTGCTTGTTAGAACGTCTGTGACCTCACATCTCAGGTCTCTTACACATTACACTCTGCCTTTTGCATGTGTCATGAACCTCTCTGCTGACAGTTGCCTCTTTTGACAAAGCTGCTTCCTTGTTTGCTTCAAAATCCTCTGCAGATTACTGTCCCTAAATCTAATAGCCGCAAGTCAGAGTGCCCCTGGAAGGGAACCGATTGGGAAAGGACTACATGTCCATTCCGCTACTTCCACTAGGGGGCAGAAGGGAGGCAGGAAAAGTTGACTCTCCTGAGCTAGCTGGCTTGGTCATCGTTTTCCCATGCTCATAGCTTCTGATATAAATCTCTCCCGTCTGTTACTGTCGTTATTAAAGGCTTTAGAGCTCCTCTAGGAAGAAAAAGGTGGCAACCCCGCAGTTCTGCCTCCTCAGTAGCGCGCACTGCTCTTTCCGAGTCTGTCTCAGCCGCTGAAAACTTGACATTGTTCCTTACACACTTTGAATAAACGACTGAAAACAAAAGTGATACGCAATAACATATGCACTTGCCTGCCTGTTTGTGTGTCCTTCTGATTGTCTCAGTGGACAGGAGGTGTGGGAGGGGGGAGGGTTTTCTGTTTGGTACCACCTCAGCTGTCCCTCCTAGTCCTAGATAGTGTTGCCAACCTCCAGGTGGTGTAGGGATGCCGGCCTCCAGGTTAGTCAAACACCACAAATATACACTGCAAAAACCTTTAAAAAGTTAATGTGTTCTATTTGCTCCATCTTATAAAGTGCACTGTGTGTTATTTATAATATTCTAAAACAGATATATATTCATTACATGCAATATCAACAATAATAATCAGTTTATACAATTCTAATAACTACCAGTCAATTTACATCTTTTTTACACAATCAACCCCAACGGGAGTTTCTAGAATTATTCACCTGCTTCTCCTTGCTTGAAAGTCTTCTAAAGGGGGAAGTTTTCTTTTGTGGTTACATTGAAGTTTAAATAGATGTTTGTTGCTGGTCCTGCGAGAGGCTGTTAAAAGACATAATTCATGAATCTAAAAATTATATAATGTATCTCATATAACTTGGCTTCACAAAGTTTTCTTAAACAGCCGAAGTTCACAGACGGAGCGCTCCTGTCTTTCTCAAAGCTGCCTAGTGTTGACCTTGCTCTCTGGTCATTAAATTCTGTAACACCTGTTATGTGTGTTCTCTAATTAAAGAGACAGTAGTGAAAAATCCACATTCCACTTCATAATGCATTTCAGTTCAACAACAAGTCTAAATTTTAGTTCAAAGTTCATAGGAGATGTTCTCCCCTTTTAAAGGAGGTAGTAAGCCAGTTCATAGGTGACATAAGAGGTCCACTGTTTGGTTCAGGTTAGGCCTGGGGATCCCTCCAAATTACAGTTCATTTCCAAACCACAGAGACCTATATCCCCCTGGAGAAAATGGAAGGTGGAGTCTTTGGAAGGTGGACTCTCTGACATTGTACCCCACTGAGGTCCCTGACCTCCCCAGGCCCCACTCACAAATCTCCAAGCGTTTCCCAACAAGCAGCTGACAACTCTACTCCCCCCCATTCCCTGCGGGGGGGG
>NW_015164250.1:153244-165782 GCF_001447785.1 Gekko japonicus
CCCCCCTGCAAGGGCAAGGCCTTCCTTGCAGAGTGCCCGGCTTGCTCCCTCCCTCCCTGAGGAGCCTTAGTTCCTCTTCTTCTTGCAGTGCAGCACCGGGGCAGCCTGACCTCCACCCTCAGCTCCCTCCTAGGGCCGGGAGAGGCAAGGCGCACAGAGCCCAGGCTGGCCACAAAGGTGCTGTGCCGGCTCACTGGCACACCGGAGCGCGGCCAGGTGTGCCTGGCCGGGGCCAGAGGAGGCAGCTGCCTGCCTCCTTGTCTTGCCTGGCTGGGCTTACCTGCTGCTGGCGGGTGGGGTAGCGAGCATCTGGTGGAAGCCTGAGACGGAGGCTTCTCCCCACACCATTCACACTCCCTGCCTGGCCTTGCTGCGGCCACCGCTTATGCCGCTCCCGCCCTCCCTGCCAGCAGGCAATCGGGGGTGAGGTGGCCTGGTGGGGTGGGGGATCCATGGCTCAGAGAGGGGCCCATAAAAACCGCTAAGGAGCCAGGCCCTGTGGGCCCTGCAGTAGCTATGGGCCTGATGCCCAAAACCTTGGTCTCCCTCGGGCTCTACTCCCAACATTTCCAGGTATTTCCCAATCCGGAGCTGGCAACGTTGCCCCTGGCTTACCAAATGACCTGGCTTGGCTACTGCTTGTGCCTTTAACAGAGAGGTCTGCGCCAGCCTCAAAGAGGAAGCTTTTCAAGGCATACCAGCAAGGGCTGCTGTGGTGAAATCCCAAATGGAGCTATAGGAAAACAGCATCTGATTTTTTTGGTGGTCTCCCATCCAAATGCTAACCAGGGCTGACCCTGCTTAGCTTCCAAGAGAAGAAGAGAAGAAGGGATTGGATTTATTCCCCGCCCTCCACTACCCAAAGAAGCGGTTTACAATCTCCTTTTCCCTTCCGCTCCCCACAACAGACACCCTGTGAGGTAGGTGGGGCTGAGAGAGGTCTCTATCGAGAGCTGCTCCTGAGAGAACAGCTCTGAAAGAACTTGTAACTGACCCAAGGTCACACCAGCAGCTGCATGTGGAGGAGTGGGGAATCAAACCCGGTTCTCCCAGATAAGAGTCCGCGCTCCTGACCACTACACCAAACTGGCTAGCCTGGGCCATTCAGGTCTGGGCACTGCTTTCTTACCACCTCCTTTTCCTGCATGTGTGAAGCCAGCCTAAATTTTGCTAAGGCGACGGTGACCTCTGCTTGGGCCAAACAGGGAGATCTGGATTGTGTGGGCTAATCAAGGGGAGGTAGGCTGACCTCTGTGGACCGTGTTACAACTTATTTATTAATTTAAAACATTTATTAGCTGCCTTTCTCCCTTGCAGAACTCAAGGCAGCATACTATATAAATAAAACATTAAAACACACACACAATACAAACAACAAAATCCTTTAAAAGGTCACAATTTAAAAACTCCAGTTAGAACTGCCAATAATAAAAGCTAAATCAGTCAAAATGCAGTCCTAAACAAAACTGTCTTCAGATGCCTCCTGAAGGTGGACGATGAGGCGGCCGGCCACACTTCCCTGGGAAAGCTGTACCATAATCATCATTCCATAATTCCTGATGGCCATTTTGTTGTGCTTCCTAAATAACCCTAAATAACTTGGGCTATTGCTCTGGACAATTCAACCCTCAGGTTGCCAGGTCCCCCCCAGCCACTGACGGGGGATGGGAGCATAGGGTTGCCAGATCCAGGTTCGGAAACTCCTAGAGGTTTGGGGTTGGAGCCTGGGGAGGACAGGGACCTCAGTGGGGCACAATGCCACAGAGTCCACCCTCCAACGCATCCATTTTTTCCAGGGGAACCAATCTCTCTAGTCTGGAGATGAGGTGTAATTCCAGGGGATCCCCAGGACCCACCTGGAGGCTGGCTCCCCTACTTTGTCTGCTGTAACTGGCAGTGGGCTCTCTGGGGTTTCGGGCACAGAAGGGCTCCTGCCTTAGAACCTGCCGGGGGGGCAGGGACAGAACCCCTTCTGCATGCAAAATGCATACTTTCCCAGTGAGTCACAGCACCTCCCCCAGTTACCAGGATCCAGGAGGTCAATGGGTTCTGAACCAGCCTAACCAGTCTGCCCAGTGCCTGAAGCCACCTGATAGGGATGGCCTTCTCAGTGGCTGCCCCTGCCCTCTGGAACCAGCTCCCAGAGGAGGTTCATGCCCCATGGGATCTATTGAGTTTCCACAGGGCATGCAAGGCTGCCTTATTTTGTGCACCATTTAATTAACTGACCGTAGGAACGTAAGAAGAGCCCTGCTGGATCAGACCAGTGTTCCAACTAGTCCAGCATCCTGTCTCCCACAGTGGCCAACTAGTTCCTCTGGACAGAGGCCGATGCCTTCCCCTTATGTTGCCTCTGGGCTCTGGGATTCAGAGGCTTAGTGCCTCTGAATGTGGAGGTTCCCCTCAGCCGCCATGGCTGAAAGCCATTGATAGACCTGTCCTTAGGGTTGCCAAGGCCATTTTAGCCCCCAGCGGGGGACTTTGGGGGGCGTTCCTGGAGGTAGGGTTGCCAAGTCGAAAATCGTCGGGAGTGGGGGACTCCTGTCCGGCGTCCTTTGCGTGCACGCGCTGCACGCACATCACCAGGAAGTGACGTTATGACGCCGGGCACACTGGGGGCGGGGCCACGACCATCCAAGGGGAAAACATAGAGTTTCCCCCTCGGATGGTCGTGACCCCACCCCCAGCGTGCCCGGCGTCATAACGTCACTTCCTGGTGATGCGCACACCGGGGTGGGGTTCCCCCCCGGCGTCCAATCCGCCGGCGGTGGGGAATGGACCTCTGGGGCAGGGGTTTCCCCGCTCCCCGGGGGGACTTGGCAGCCCTACCTGGAGGGGTTGGGGCATCCCCGACGTGATGATGCCACGTTGGGGACATCTGCCGCCCACCCCGCCCGCCCAATGGGCGGGCGGGGAAAAGCCAGCTCCCTGCACTTAAAGGGGCCCCTTTAAATGCAGGGAGCTGGAAGGTTTCACACACCCGATCTCTGCTTGGAGATCGGGCACGTGGGAAACGCCAGCTCCCTGCACTTAAAGGGAGCCCCTTTAAGTGCAGGGAGAAGGGAGAGGAGTGGCTGCGGGTGTTGGGGCTTGGGGGCGGGGCTTCCCCTGTTGGCCAGCTGACCGGCGGCGGGTAGAAGCCCCCCAAAAGCAGGGGATCCCTGCAAAAACGGTGGGGTTGGCAACCCTACCTGTCCTCCATGAATCTATCTAATCCCCCTTTAAAGCTGCTTATTCCTGTGGCCATCACTACATCCTCTGGAAGCTAATTCCACATTACAATCACTCACTGAGAGAATGAGTGCGTTGGCCCACAGTCCAGATTCATTCCAGAGCTGATGGCCAGATGAATTAGAATTAGAATCTGTTTGATTGTATTTTGTAACTTTTTTGCCTTAAAAGGGCTAGGTTATTGGCCACAGGACTGTAGATGCCCCTTTCAGAACCTGGACACAAGCAAACATTTATTGAAATGTGAGGGAAACAACAAGGTCAGATGGGGATGTTTAACAAACAGTAGGAATCAAAGTTATAATGGCAGCCCCAAACTTAAGGCAAAAAATAAAAGAAAGTCTTTGAGTCACTTCTCTTCAGAAGAGCTATGGAGAAGTCACTTTGTCTCACATTCCCCAAGAAGTCTCCTTTCCTCTAGGGTTGCCAGGTCTGGGTTGGAAAATACCTGGAGACTTTGGGGGTGGAGCCGGGAGAGGGCGGGGTTTGGGGAGGTGAGGGGTCTCAGCAGGGTACAATGCCATAGAGTCCACCCTCCAAAGCAGCCATTTTCTCCAGGGGAGCTGATCTCTGTCAGGTGGAGATCAGTTATAGAAGCGGGAGATCTCCAGGCCCCACCTGGGGATTGGCAGCCCTACTTTCCTCACAGTCACTGAGGAGCCACATTCTCTTAGGAGTGACAGTTCACTCCAGAAGACGGGCAGCCATTTTGGTCAGAAGCAGCAGAACCAAGTTCGAGTACAGTGGCACCTTTAAGACCAACGAAGTTTTATTCAAGGCATCTTTGTGAGGCCGATGGATTTCCATTCCAAGCAGCTTAATTATGGCGCCTTGTACGGCTGCTTCAGACCAACATGGCTACTAGGGCTGCCAAGTGGGGGCGGGGGGCGGGTAAACCCCCGCTTTGGAGGCCCGATTTCCGCTGCCGCGGAATCGGGCCCTGGGGGGAACTCCACCCCCCCCGAAGCACAGCGTCACAGGAAGTGACGTGCACGTTGACCACGTTGGGGGTGTGGCCCGGATCAGGGAGGGAAAACTCTATGGTTTTCCCTCCCACGATCGTGGTCACGCCCTCAACGTGGTCAACATTGCATGTCACTTCTTGTGACGTGCTAGCGGCGCACGCACATCCGGGGATGGCTCCCAGAGCTGGCCAAGGCTCCCCCACCGGTGAGTATTTTGGACTTGGGAATCCTAATGGCTACTCAACTGTATGTAAAGTTGCCAGTCTCCAGGTGGGGGCTTAGGGTTGCCAATTTTTTTTTAACCTACCGGCGGGGGTCCTTCCTGCCGGTCCGGGAGCTCTGTGCGGACGTCACACGCTGGGCGGGGCCACGCTGTTTGAGGGGAAAACAAAGAGTTTTCCCCTCAAATGGCTGCCATTTGAGGGGAAAACTCTTTGTTTTCCCCTCAAACGGCGTGGCCCCGCCCCCAGCGTGCGACGTCACTTCCGGGTGACGCGCACGCGGGGGTGGGGTTTCCCCCGGGCCCCGATTCCGGCGCGCCGGGAATCGGGGCTCCGAAGCGGGGGAATCCCCGCCCCCCGGCTGCATTTGGCAGCCCTATGGGGGCTGGAGATCTACTGGAATTACAGCTGATGTCCGGACTACAGAGATCAGTTCCCCTGGAGAAAACGGCTGCTTTGGACGGGGGACTCTATGGGATACTTGGCTGAGCTCCGTCCCCTCCCCAAACCCTCCCCCTCCTAAGGCTCAAACCCCAACATCTCCAGGAATTCTCCAACCCGTGGTTGGCCACCCTACATGTATGGACAAGCCGCCCCAAGCCTCCTGGAAGCAGCCACTCCAGCATTCAGACAGGCAGGACGTACTCCTCCCCCTTTTACTTTACGAAAGGGAAAGCTTTACCCTTCCAAGGCCTGGGCTTCCACCCTCCCAAGGCCTGGGCTTCCCACCCTCCCATTCGTTCTGAGGCATACCGACGCTCAAGTTGGTGTCTCGGGACTCAGCTTAAATATAAATCAAGTTTATTAGGTTAAAGAGTGTTGCACAGCGTAAATCACTCAAATACAGGCAATAGAGATAAAACAAATAAACCTTACTGCTGCTATCTAAAAATCTGCCTATCTAAGATTTTAGAGCTTACTATCTTCAATTACCCCCAAATGGCATTCATTAGTCATCCATCTCACCCATTCTACAGACTATCTGAGGCCTCTCCATGCTCAACTGGTGTCCTATGGAGGCATTCCAAAGTGAAAGGGGAAAAAAGGATGAGTAGTCTATGTGTGTTGATGAGCCATCTTTTCTAGCAGACGATGCCTCGCTTGACAACGTCGGAGTAAGCCAGAAGCTGAACAACACTTAGAGTTCTGAATCAAAGTTCAACCATATGATGAAACTTGAGCTATCAGGTTCATTATACCACCTAAATCTACCTCCATGGAAAGCACTGCATTAAGACGCTTGGGATGGAAATCCATCAACCTCACCAAGATACCTTGAATAAAACTTTGTTGGTTGTTGTAGATTTTCCGGGCTGTACGGCCGTGGTCTTGGCATTGTAGTACCTGACATTTTGCCAGCAGCTGTGACTGGCATCCTCAGAGGTATAACACAGAACGATGGAGCGCTCTCTGTGTTGAAATTAGGGTTGCCAAGTCTTTTGAACTCACCGGCAGGGGACCATCTGCTGGCTCCGGGAGTTGCCTCGGGACCCGTGTGCGCGTGCAAAGCGCTGGCTGCACGTCACAGGAAGTGACGCAGGATGTAGAGCATGTTGGGGGCATGGCCCCGATCGGCAGAGGGAAAACCATAGAGTTCCCCCCGGGGCCCGATTCTGCAGCGGCGGAAATCGGGCCTCCAAAGCGGGGGTTTACCCGCCACCCGCCCCCACTTGGCAGCCCTAGTTGAAATTCTAATCTGACATGGTAGGTTACACAGGGAAGCCACTGAAATTCATGAACAGAAACACAATTTCAACAGGAAAGAAGGGAGTTTAAAAATAAATAGGGCATGGTTTCCTGTCCTGAAAAACACAAAATGCTCTACATCTTACAATAGCACTACAGATAAGATTAGGATTTCAACAGCCAATCCATATGCAAAAGAACCTCCTCAGGAAAGCTCCATTAGCATGTCACAGCCTGGGGAACTCCTACAAGATAATGGCTCAGTTCTACTCCACCTTCCTGAGTAGATATAAATTACCTGCCTACCATTCTTTTTTCTTCTTCTCACCTTGACACAGAGAGTACTCCATCTTTCTGTGTTATACCTCTGAGGGTGTCAGTCACAGCTGCTGGTGAAAGGTCAGGTACTACAATGCCAAGATCACGGCCATACAGCCTGGAAAAGCTACCTACAAGAACTAATGAACTCTGGCTGTGAAAGCCTTCGATAACATATAAAACTTAGTTGGTCTTAAAGGTGCCACTGACTGGGCTCGAACTTTGTTTTGCAGAGGACGGCCTTTCGCCATCTCCACAGTCTGTTTCCCCCAGGAACTTCTGCTTTAGAAATTCTCCCCACCATCAAAAGTGGAAAAAACACACCCCCAACTTCTTCTGCTGGTGGCTTCTCCCTCTTGGAGTTCTCCCCCTCCTTCTCCTGCCCTGTTGCCAGGCAACGACTTACCCCAGCTTCTCTGTAGGAAGTACCTCTCTCTAGAGGGCAGAGTTTTTAGACTAGGCCCACTGTGCAGGGGAAAACATGTAACACGCCTTTTAATAATAAATAGACATTTTTACAAGGCTTACATATTTATTAGTATTTACTGGTTTTGTTACCTATTTTCAAGTTCTGATGCAGCGGTGTGTGTGTTGTAAAAAACTGCCCCAAGTCCTCTGCTGAGGAGAGGGTGTAGGTTATAAATCGAATAAGATAGTAATATACATTGTGATCTATAATGAATACATTAAAAGTAAAGGTAAAGGTTCCCTTGCTCGAAAGCCAGTCGAATCCGACTCTAGGGTTGCGGTGCTCATCTCCGTTTCAAAGCCGAAGAGCCAGCGCTGTCCGAAGACATTTCCGTGGTCATGTGGCCGGCATGCCTAAACACCAAGGCGCACCGAATGCTGTTACCTTCCCACCGAAGTGGTACCTATCTATCTACTTGCAATTTCTTGCTTTCGCTGCTAGGTTGGCAGAAGCTGGAACTAGAGACGGGAGCTCACTCCATCATGCGGCACACTCGGGTCTCGAACTGCTGAACTACCGACCTTCCACAGCCTGCAGTTCAGCGTCTTAACCACTTGAGCCACCGCAGCTCCTTATACATACAAGTAATAAATACTTGCAATGACTAAGCCCCAATAGTGCTTTGTTTTCCTAGTGTATTTTTATCCCACCTTTCCTTCAAGGGGCTCACAGGATGGTGTATGTGCCTCTCTCTTCTCCACTCCATCCTCACCACAACCCTATAAGGTTAGTTAGGCAAACTCCATGTCAGAGTGGGGATTTGAACCCAACTCTCCCCAGTCCTGATCCTGCAGTGTCTTTGCCACACTGGCTGTCCACTACCCTGGGTAAGAGAAACCTCCACAGTCAAAGGCAGTAAAACCTCTAAATACAGTGCTAGGAGGCTAGGGTTGCCACTCTAGGTTGGGAAATACCCGGAGATTTTGGGGGTGGAATCTGGGGAGGGGAGGGTTTGGGGAGGGGAGGTTCCTCTTGGAGGGGCCATTCATCTATGAACAGCCAAAACAGATCTTGTCCCCCAAGGCTCTGATACAGTCAGCTCCTCTTGACACAATACATGCCAAATGGCAGGGATGATGGGCCATTGTCTGGACCTGGATGGCTCATCCAGGAGACAAGTACACAGCCTTCAACCGCTGGCCAGTCTCTCTCCCTGCAGGGACTTCTGGGCCTTTCGAACAGCACCTGCAGAATTCAGCAGTAAAGGCAGCCTGGATTGTTTGTGGGGGAAGAGAACACAGTGACAACCTATATAACCTCCCCCTGAATTCTGATAATTGGGAAAGTAAACAGGGCTTTCCTTTTCAACAAGCCCTTCCTCAAAGATTAGCCTTTTCCTCTGCTGACATATAAAGGTAAAGGTTCCCTTGCTCGAAAGCCAGTTGAGTACGACTCTAGGGTTGCGGTGCTCATCTCCGTTTCAAAGCCGAAGAGCCAGCGCTGTCCGAAGATGTTTCCGTGGTCATGTGGCCGGTATGACTAAACACCAAGGCGCACGGAACGCTGTTACCTTCCCACCGAAGTGGTCCCTATTTATCTACTTGCAATTTCTTGCTTTCGAACTGCTAGGTTGGCAGGAGCTGGAACTAGAGACGGGAGCTCACTCCGTCATGCAGCACACTCGGGTCTCAAACGGCTGAACTACTGACCTTCCACAGCCTGCAGTTCAGCGTCTTAACCATTTGAACCACCGCAGCTCCTGCTGACATATAATGAGCTGATATTTTCACTGAGCTGTCTACCAGGACCCCAAGATCTCTTTTCTGTCCAGTCATTACTTGTTCAGACCGCTCAGTTTCTATGCATAATGTGTCCATTGGTGGTGAGAGGGTTTGAGCCAAAGTTAATCACTTTCCACTTACTGACATTGAACTTCAGTTGCCATTTGGGTGCCCGTTCAGATGGTTTAAAGGGATCCTTTCGGATCTACGTATTTGGATCTAAGGTTTGGATTTGAAAGGCTGCCATTTAGTAGAGGGCAGGGAGCTGTTCCTGTTGGCAGTAGAGGAGAGGACTCACAATAATGGGTTGAAATTACAGGCAAAAGGTACCGGCTGGATACTAGGAAAATAATTTTTTACAGTAAATGTTCAGCAATGGAATCGGCTACGGAGGTGCTGAGTTCCCCCTCATGGGCAGTCTTCAAACAGTGGCTAGATGACAGGGCTTCCAGATCCCCCGAGGGAGAGGGATGGGGGGTAGGGTTGCAAGATCCAGGTGGGGAAATGCCTGGAGATTTGGGGACGGAGGCTGGGAAAGACAGGGACCTCAGTGGGGTACGATGCCATAGAATCCACCCTCCATTTTCTCTACCAGAACTGATCTCTGTAGTCTGGAGATGAGCTGTAATTAGGAAATCCCCAGGTCCCACCTGGAGGATGGCATCCCTACTGGACGAACACTTTTTAGGGATGCTTTTGGCCGGTCCTGCATTGAGCAGGGGGTTGGACTAGATGGCCTGTATAGCCCCTTCCAGCTCTAGGATTCTATGATACTATCTCTTGGCAATTTACTTCGGTATTTACTATTCTGAATCACCTGCAGACCAATGTTCCCTCTAAGCTGTGGAGTCCTCTGAGCAAAAATTCAATTTTGTGAGCTACCAGCATTAAAGTTGTGAGCAGGCAGGTGATTTGGCTACTGCATAAATTAGTTTGCCCTGGACTGGAGCCCTCCTTCCTGAGTGAAGACAAAAATGTGTGAACTGGAGGGTGAAAAACTGTGAGCTAGCTCACACTAACTCAGCTTAGAGGGAACACTGCTGCAGACCTGGCCACTTCTGACTCCATACTTATGAACATCCCAATATAGCTTGGGGGAAGGGAGGATCCCTTCCTTCCACCTTCCATATGGCTCTTTTGACTCTCTGCTACTTATCCGCTCTGACACCTCTTGTACCTTTGTTCTGTGGCATTCATTCCAGTTGAGCTTCTATCATTGTGGTTTTAAATCACTTCCAAGCATCTTGAAGAGATTTGATCCCCATCAACCTTCCCCCTTCGAGCTACTAACTAATCCCCTCATTTTGGAGAAGTTTCTTCCCCTTGACGTTGCTTACAGTGGGACTGTGTTTGACCTCCATAGGTTTAAATCAGGCACTGATTCAATTACAGCCGTGAAGCACAACTGGTGACGCTGGATCAGGATCGGCCATCCCCACTCCAGAATCCATCCGGCCCAAATGTGCACCAATCCGAAATGCATCCAGATGGGGCCTAGATGAGCATTTCAGGATAAATGTGTATGGGCATTATGCCTCGGTCAAAAAGGCCGGAGAATGAGTGGGAATGAGGGAGCAGAGGCCTGAGGTGGCAGAATGGGTCGTACCATGTCAGACTGCAGGTCATAGTTTGGAATACCCCCCTAGGGTTGCCAACTCCCTTTAACTCACCGGCGGGGGAGGCTCTGCTGGCACCGGGAGCCGGCTCCGGATGCGCACGCGCACCGCCAGCACGTCGACGAAAGTGACGTGCGACGTCACTCACATTGGGGGCATGGCCCAGATTGTCAGGGGGAAAACCATATGGTTTTCCCCACGAAGATCTGGGCCACGCCCCCAACCTGAGCGACCAGAGGTGACGCAGCTTTGGGGGGCGGAGTTCTCCCCGGGGCCCGATTCCGCCGTGGCGGAAATCGGGCCTCCAAAGCGGGGGGTTCCTAAAAAAACGTTCATTGGCCCCGGTCAAACGGGCTGGATAACGCAGGGGGGAGGCAGGGCTATTTGCATTGCCGTAATTAGATGTAACGAACATGAAATTGAGCCAACTTCAGAGGACGGCGGAAGACAGGAGGGCCTGGCGGGAGATGATCCATGGGGTCGCGAAGAGTCGGACTTGACTGTGCGACTGAACAACAACAACAATTAGAGCCACCAGAACACGATCCCACACGTTGGCGGCATGCCACAGTTCCTTCCCTCCGTGCCTGCGCATCAACGAGGGGCCAGAGGGAAAAGCGATCACACCGAGGGACTCCGGAGGCAGCCCGTGACAAACCGGTTGCTAGTACCATTGACCAGGTAGTTTTTATCGTGCATTTTCAGCGGTACGCCCCGGGTTGACCACGGGTACGCTCCACTTCCCAGATATTGCGGTGTGATGGCGCCCGGAAAATCCACCATTCAATCGTCGCTCTCTCGCAGCAAATCCTCCGTGTCAACGGGGCCATTATTTAGTTAAGAATTTTCATGTCACCTCTTCAGGGTCCTGCTCAAGGCAGCTTGCAAATAAAAACATATAAAAGCATCAAACAAAACCAGCCAGAGACATAAAAACAGCATAAGGGCATCCCCCAAACAGACCATAAAAAGCCTCAAAAGAAATTTTGAAAAAAAACCCCTTCAGTTAAAAGCCTGGAGGAAAAGAAATGGTGTGGCCTGTCCCCCAAAAGACATTATGGTAGGTACCAGGCGAAACTCAAGAGGGAGGGCATTCCAAAGGTGAGGTGCCACCACTGAAAATGCCCTGTCTTTAGTCACTATCTGCCTCACCTCTGATGGTGAGGGGGGGGGGCACAGAGAGCAGGGCTTGGGAGGCAGATCTTCATTGGTAGGCTGGACAGTACAGGATGAGGGAGACAGCCCTTGAGTTACCCTGTCAGTTATTTAGGGCCTTAAAGGCAAAAACCAGCACTGTGAATTATGCCCAGAAAAGGGTGGTTAGCCCAGGAAGAGCTTTCAGCACAGATATAATTCCTATAGGAATATATGGCTGTAATAATACAGAATTGTTCAGAAGGGCATTCTTATAAAATAAACAGGGTTCTGACTTTAATATCTGTAAACGCTTTAGGCAGCTTTCTTGTATTTGGCTCTGGCTGGGAGGGTGGGGGTAGAAATTCGAAAAACAAACAAACAAATAAATATTCTAGTCTGGTTTCTTGTACGCGTTATATATGTTCATTGCACTGCTTGTTGTGTGTATTATACTGCTTTTATTGCATTGCCTTCTAATTCTGTAATCCACCTGGTGTCTCAATGAGAAAGGCAGTCTATCAATGAAATAAATAAATGAGCAAAGAGAGGGGAGCAAACCTTTCTGTGCAACTCTTCTGTTGGTATGGAGTTTTCTACGTGATGCAACCTTCAAAGCTGGAACCCATTCTTCTATTCTCGGTCACTTTATTCTCCTATGTGTACTGAAGAAAAAATATCATTTAGCATGACTAATGCCGTTTTAATGCTTTCTTGAGAATGCACTCCTGTGCCCGAGGAGCTGGCAGAATAGCTGGAATCTTCAGAAGCAGTTTCAGCCAGCTGAGCACGGCTCTTATCAGTAGGTAGACCCCAAGAATGTGGGGAAATATTCTTAGGCACACGCTAGCGAACTTCTCCAGATGACTGGAAGTATTGAGTTGCCCAGATAGGTAACTGGTGGGATGGGAATGAGGTAAAGGTGACATAATCTGGAGTCTAAATATAAGGTGCCATGGAGGAGAAGTTAGAAGAATGCTTTTGTAACTTTTGTAGTTAAGAAGGATGCTTTGGCCAAGACACAATAAAGTTACCTTTAAAATTATTCACTGCCTCAGTGTGACTATTGGATTATGAGCCTGGCATTCTAGGAACCAAATAATTCACCGTCAGTATAAACCGGGCTTCATACTGAGTCAGACTACTGAGACCAGTGCTTTTTACTTTGAGTCCCCCC